>NW_009186945.1:0-53657 GCF_000690835.1 Fulmarus glacialis | reverse complement strand
AACAAACCACCCCCCGGCGGGCACCGCCCCCCAGCCATAAAACAAGCAGCTAGCTCTACAAAAACGTGTCTCATTATGCTGCCCTGTCTGAACACTTAGCTGCAAAAAGAAAGCACCACAGGGTCCTGCCATCAGTTGACTCTTCAGCTTGCCACGGAGAGGGGATGACTCAGCCGAGGTCCCTGGCGAGGGGACCTGTGCGAGCGCAGCTGCTTGCCTGACAGCTCTCCCTGCCCAGGGAGCTGGACGGCCGTGGTGCAGGAGCCTCTCTCGACAGCCCCTCCACTCACACGCTGTGCTGCTGCTTCTGCCTCCACCGTCTTGGAGGAAGGTATGTACCTTGGAAAGGAGCCCTTTCTTACTCTCCACACTCTCTGGGGCTTTACAACCCATCCTCAAAAAGACAGTGCCAGTTTAGTAGCTGCTCATAAATTCTCCCTCCCACCTCTTCCCATGGCTGGCACACCCGAGCTTTGTGGCCCGTCCCCAGGGCACATTTGGGAGCAGATCACGGTGACTGTGTAGGCAGGAGAACGAGGCACAACGTGCCTTGCTCAGCGTCACAGGCAAAGCACGAGGGCAGTGTCACTGTCTCCTCAGTCGCAGCTGGAAACTTAAAAGGCTAGCTCTGACTTATTTACAGAAACAGGTAATAACGGTAGTCATGAAAGCTTCCACCACAAAAATAAAGTCCAGAATCAGTCCTGCTTGTTCAGTTTTCTGAGGAAGAAACCCAATACATAGGCTTTGGCATTTTTAACCACCTCTATCACAG
Organism: Fulmarus glacialis; assembly: GCF_000690835.1. Taxonomy (NCBI): domain Eukaryota; kingdom Metazoa; phylum Chordata; class Aves; order Procellariiformes; family Procellariidae; genus Fulmarus; species Fulmarus glacialis. The sequence goes on along the minus strand of NW_009186945.1, from coordinate 52,882 downwards.
ACTTGCGAGCCCCTCTCCCAAACCTCTCTGCCATCCAGCCTCTTCCCTTCCATGCTGAGACGGGCTGTGGCTTGCTGCCATCCGGATAGCACAGCTCTATTCGCACTGGGCTTTGTTGCATTGCCTTCGTCCTGGCAGGTGGCAGGAAGGATAGAAAGAAGCCGGCAAGGCAGGAAATGTTACAAACTAATCGAGTCAGCAGCTTAGAGAATTTGTCAATTCACTTTTTTTTCTCTTTTAAATTATTTTATTTTATTAATTCTGTCTTGACCAAAAAAAAGAGCTAGATGAAAGAAAAAAATAAATTGGACCTTGAATTTTTTTACTCCAATACTATCCCTGATCATTCTCACCCTTAAATCACCCTGCTGCTGTGCGGCAGGGCCTTCCAACATCAATATTAATGCTCCTTGCTCCTGGCAGTGGCTAGTGGAGGTGGCATTTCATAATTCAGTTGCAAAAATGAAAAGGCAAATGTGAGAAAGAAGGAGTAGAGCAACTATATTTGCCCAGTCTGCTGACTAAAGACCCCTCAGTGAATTCTATAACTGTCTCCCATTAGCAAAGGGTCGGGACTCAGGTGTGATTTGAGAATTGCCTCCTGCACAGAGGAAGAGTACAGGTTTGAAAACTAAAAGTCAGGCCAGTCAAATACCTGAACCAGAGTCATTTAGTCTCAGCAAGGACTAAATACAACAATGTCCATGTTTTTGGTGGTGGTTGCTGCAGGATATGGCCAGCACAAAAGAAATTACTGTTGTGAGGTATGATGGAAGTGGCAAATCTATCTCAAAAAAGGTGGCCTTAAATATTCAAAAAAAAAAAATCACATTCCTCCAAATGCAGGATGCTTGCCTAAAAAAACATTACTTCTTTAAAAAAAAACACATTGTACTTTTCTTTTCCCCTCTGCCCCTTCCTTTTCTTATAAATCTCCTCTGTCCACCTTTTCACCCAGAAGGACTAGAAACTTCCTTTGGAAAGAAAATAACAGTAGGTTGGATTTTCATGTAATAGCATGTCACCAAGAGCTGTGGCTTTAAGAAATATACCAACTATAACAACACTCTTGGAAAAAAGCCCTAAAATTGGCAACATTACTAGGTCTATGAGTCACAGGGGCAGACACATCAAGCACCAACTCAAACAAGTATTTCTGCACCCTGTCCCACAAAGCCCCCCTCACCCGGTATTTGGAGGGGAATGCAGCATAACTGTGTTAGCGTGGCACTACTCTAGCATGGCTATCGGGTGCCTATTTCAGAGGCTAGTGCTGCCTGAGAGACCAGCAGGGCAGACCTGCAGGGTTGGGGCAGAGCTGGGTGTGGGGAGCCCTGGGTTGGGAGGGCAGTGGGGTCTGGGAATTGCAGCAGATGAGCATCAGCTAAGTTGCATGTGCAAGCCAAGGCAGAGGACCAGCGCACTCTGCAGCTCACACTTAAGGGGTGCTGCCGGAGAGATACAGAGGGGGCAAGGATGCTGCAGGAGGTATGATAATGTCTTGCAGAGGAAGTTCTGTAAAACATCATTTCACATGGAGCAATGTTTGGATACCTGAGTCTAATCACGGAGTTAACAGCCCTTATTTGCACAACCTCACATACACACACAGTGATGCATAGGATACAAATCAAACCTCTGTCTACTTACAAGCAGGATCCAGGCTATTAGGACACAGCAAGCAGCAGAGCAGCCAGGATCACATAAAGGAAAACATTTCATCTTCCAGCTCTCTATATAGTACCAAGAGACATGTTTTGCACCAAAAGATTTCCTCCCCTTTCATCATTTTCTGTTTCTGCCCTTGCTGTCAGTGCAGGCTGGCCCAAGAGAAGTGACTTTTAGTACTTGCTGATGCTTTGTTGTTTAATCAGATGGCCGCTGGAATCAAGGTTTGCTGGTTGAAGAGGCAGCTGAGCAGGGACTTTCAGAGAGTGGAAATGTCAGCCGACCTCTTGGGAGACATCCCTAATCTGTCTGGAGCTTCTTCAGACACTCTTAATTATTGTTTTGTATTTTAAATGGTCAGGGGAAAATGAGGTGCCTTTAAAATAAATAAATAAATGAAAGTATCAGAATTAGATGAATGTATCTGTTAGGTTGCTGACAACTCATCTGTCTGAATTCCACCTAGCACTTAGCACACAGACCTTGTTTTCCCAGAAAAAGCTTCCAGGATACAGGCAGAGAAACATCTCCAGATTGTATAATCTGCTCATGGCTGCTTGCTTTTTGAAGGAAAAGGGAAGCAGGGCTAAATGCAATTTAAAATTTGGCACAGATGTGAGTGAGTAGATGCAGATACTGAGTGAGAAATAGCAGAGATCACCCCTCTTCCTTACCAGCTATATTTCCAGAAAGTACACAGTGCTCCTGACTTAATGTCATACACTTTTCTTCCAACCCTCAGTTGTCCCCAACTGTTTCAGTGCACCTCTGCTTGGCTTCAAAGCATTCCTGTTATCTCAGTCCCTACTGAGCCTCTTCTCTGCTGCCACTTCTGGTGCAATGGTTGTGCAAAATGGGAAAAATGCCTCACTAAAAACCAAACACACACCAGAAAGACCTTCTAGGTCTGGCTTAGAACAATATCAAAGTAAGGTGAAAAACAAACCAATATAAGCCAAAGGATCTCTCACTAAAACTTCTGAGTTGAAATTTCAGTTTCATTGAAAGTGAAGAATGTAGCAACTGACTTCCCCGGAGCTAGCAACTCACCACTTTGGTTTCTACAGCAGCATAAACCTATGCTGAAATCTCATTTGGCCAGGACAGTAAATAAGAAGCGGCACTGGTCATGCAATCTGTGGCACTTCTCTTGCTAAAACAATTCTGGGCTTAGATCTCTATATATTTATTATATACATTAAAGAAACTCTGCTGCTCTAATAATTAAGCTAACCATACTATCTTCTACACAAAGCTGACAGTCCTCTTGAACACTGCTTTCTAGCCACATTTCCCCTGCTAATTTTACAAATGCAAGGAGTTTGCTTTTATGAAAGCAAGTGAAAAGAACACTGGAAAAATTATTCAGAGTTGCTCTGTGAGACAGACAGGCTTTATGATTCCTGTGCTACAAATGGAAGCTGAGGCACGGAGACTCCATGATTTGCCAAGGGATGTACAAAAACTCTGTGGCTGCATTGGCCTCCTCTTAGCCACTGGAATGGATGTTCCCCCCTTTTGGCTTTGTATAGGCATTGTGTCACCGAACGTGTTGTCTTCCTAAAGAAACACAGAGGCAGAAGCCCCTACTTCCTCCTTATTAGACAGCTCTGACCATTTTCTCAAAGACTGGAGTTGTAAGATGGGTCTTGTGGCCTAGTTCTAACTCACGGCATTACACGTTTACCTCTTTGTTTTCTTTGACCCCATCCTCCTTCCCCGCTTGTGGGAAGATGTAGTTTCAAAGGGACCTTTCTTTCTGCTCCTCGCTAGCGAGGAAGAGCAGTGAAGAATATCACTTCAGACAGCAGACAGGACCAAGCGAAATGCCATCCAAAATGGTACCCACTTGAAAGCACGGCCAGGAGGACTTAATTAACAAGATGTGAATTCAGCCTTTTAGCTCTAACCAATGGGTATCAGGGACATGAATTTCAGTGCAACAAAACTCCATGCCTAGTTTTACATAGCGCTACCCTCTGCAAAATAGCAGTCACAGGAAGAACTGAGCTCAATTGTGGTCCATGCAAAGAATCCCCCATGAACAGTCAGGCTCCTGAAAAGCTTTGAGAGAGGACAGCCAGTGAGTTCATCTCTTTACAACCCAGTGGCTCAAAGAGACATCTTTGCCTTCAGTCCGCACTCAGATGTACCGCAACGTTTCTCTTTGTGAAACAGAATAGATGCCTCCAAAGACAGCGAGCATTGTCCATGCAGGCATAAAGCAATATTTGGACATGCTGAATGGCTTCCTAAGATGAGAAAAAGTGCTGAAGAAACACTAAATTATGACAGATGGGAGCCCTAGAAATGCAACTACCCCCAAACTGGAAAATGAAAAGCTGGCACAAAGGGCAGGCATAACAATAGAATTTAGGCATAACGAAATACACGCCATTTAATGCAGAGTGCACTGAAGCTTCGATCCATAAGTCAAAATCCTAGCCATTAAATAGCCTCATTTAAAAAGTTTTAAAGCAATTAAAATAAATTAGAAACTTCACAGGAGGACGAAATCACTGAAAAGGATAAGAAGCACTTTATGCCAGGCACTGCTTCTGACAGTGTCATGCCCATGAGGCCAGATTTTTATTTGAGAAGAGCTCGGGGCCAGATTTTCAAGGGCTCTGCACCAACAATTAGGGACAGATTCTTCCAAACTGCTCAGCTCCCATTATCCAAATAAAGGCCAGATATACCAGAGTGCTCAGGGCCCAGCAATTCGTACTGTGACAGTTATAGCCACAACATGGCCAGTTTTTTCAGAAACATGACCATTTATTTCACCGTCTGCCTAAGGAGGAAGTAGCCTGTTTAAAGTCCATCTTCTAGGTTTTTTCACTGGCATGTTAGAAGTGGTTGATTTTTAAGTCTTGCTAACAGTGAGAGGGCCCCAACTTCACCAAGTCTGAGACAGCATGGTCCTAAAACACAAGTGGAACAAGCCCTGCTGATTTTACTCTTATTTTCCCTAATTCTTGCTCAAGAGACATCTATCATTGACCTCCGTATGAAGCACTTCAGCGCTGACTGCAGAAGCAAACTTGTGAAATTATAATGCTGCCTCCAGCCATTTTGCAGAGCTATATACATCATTTGTGGCACACCAGAATAGGAGCCTTTCTCAGAAAGAGAAAAATCCCTTAGCAGTGCTGCTAACAGAGAAGATAGAGCACGTCAGGATGTTTTCAGCTTTTAAGCTGGTAATAGCTCAACTTGGAAGTGAAACAAACTGATGTGACCCTACAGCCAGACCACAGCCTCCAGGCTTGAAAACTGCAACGAGTTTGTTTCCTCTCAGATCGTCCTGAAACGGGTGTTGCAATACTTACTAGTGCCGAAGTCTTCTGGATCAGGGCCGCTGTACGTACAGGAGGTGGCGCAGAGGAGCAATACTTTACAAAACCAAACCCTGTCACTCAGCAATGCTTTTTTGCCTCACACTCAAACACAGACTGTGGGCTTTCAGAGAGAAACTTTCAACAGAAACATGTGGGATTTTTTTGCCTCTAAAGTAACTATTGTTCTTTCTGGAAGCAGACATTGGCGTACTTCTTCAGTGGCTTACAGGTCTGTCTTTGCACTCTCAAACAGCTGAAAGACAGGAGAAACCAATACTGTCAGAATACTGCACACCTGCTTATACTTACACCGTACCTGCCCCAAAAAGTTAGTTACCAGTGCCTCAATACAGACCACTTCATTGTGATGATGCTGTGGTAAAAGACTAAAAGAGAGGTTCTAGCACTAAGGAAGTGCAGGGTGCCTTTCAAACAGTGACCGTACCCAGCAGTTTGTTGGCAAGCTCTTGAACCCTCAATGGAGATGCTATGGAGCAGCGAGGTGCCTCAAGCTAGTTCCAACCAGGAGAGAGAAGCAGCTGGAATACACCAGCTGAATACAGAGCACATGGAACAGGAGACTTTAATGAGAAAACCACAGTTATGGGCAGGATTATGGAAAAAGGTTTAGGCTGAGGCCCGTGCATGGTTGTTAAGATGCATACAAAAGCCAATACTACTGAAAAGGTCAATTTTGGACAATATGCAGTGTTCACAGCTACGTTTTCTTAGCCAAATATGTGACCTACAGGAAGTATTCTCACTAGCAACCAAACAGCTTAGGAGCCTTCATCACACTCACGTTCAATCAGACCTGAGGTCCTAGGTACCTAAAACAGGGTAATGAGACAGGAACATCTAAGTTACTTAAATGCTCTCTGATATTTCAGATTTTCTTTTGTGTCTGTCTTCTAACATTAATTTAAAACAACCAGAAAGAATAGGGAATAAAAAATGCTGTGTTTTTTCCTGATACTTACTCCCTCCATGTCCATTTTTACTAATGGGAAATTAAAATCCACTGCCAATACAGCACCATTGAAACATCTCACAATTACAGTCGGACAAGGCAAATTGGGTAACTCAGGGCATGAGAGGCCAAGAACACATCCAGTGCTCCTAGTTCACCAGTGGTTCAGTGGTAGCTAGATGTCATTGGTGTCTAATCATACATTTGATGACCTGTACCAGCTTGATTTGATAGCGACCCATTTAGTGCCTTACAGAGAGAAATACAGGGCACCGAAGAAATTGCTGCAAAAAATCTCGGAAAAGACAAGCTGGAGCTGTAAGTACATTTTTACATGTAGAAGAGGCTCCAGCAATTTAGTCTCAAGTAACATCAAGCGGAGCACCATCACTGCTCCTCATGATACAAAGTCAGAGAAGACATCTCTCCCTGGAATGAAATGTTTGCGATTGTATACTATAGAGAATATACTATAGCATAGTAATGTACACTAGAGAGAAGCACTGTGGCACTCTCCTGTTGAACCCAGGTTTTAAAACAAAACAAAACAAAACAAAAGTCAATTTGTGCTGTCCAGGCTTGAAAGGAAATCTTTTCTTCTGTGTTCCCACCTTCACCTATTGTAACTACACTAGGAGTCCCTAATTTCCTTCGCTGCAGAGCAGCATGCAGGTGCATAGCAGAATGTGTATTAGACCACACCCTCCCTCCTTTATGCTGCCTGTTCCCTGTGGGGGCAAGATAATTACATCCACCCTAAGAAAACATCAATATTTTATTTTTAATGAGCTGGGCAGACCCAATTATCTCAGTAGGCTGTTAATAAGTGAAACTGTGAAGTACGGCTGCAGCTTTGATGGAAACAGAGTCATCTCTGAAATGGGAATTTCTGACACACAGACTATTAAATTGATGCCAGACTGCTGGAATGGGAAGTTAGTTAGAGAAAAAGTGTTTAAGAAAGAAAATTTGCCTTAGTAGCATCTTTCAGTATTCAAAGATAATAAGTCAAAACCCAAAGAATCATCACATTGGCTTACAAATTATAACTCCTGAAATAATAATAAGTATCAGGTTTTTCAGTGCCATTTTGATTCTTGATGTTTTGTGTTTTGGATCACCAAGTTTTTCTCCCCCCAAATAGTGATAAGAAATACTTTTTTTTTTTTTTAAATAGAAGTAAACACTCTTATGAAAACACCACTGAAAGTAAGCTTTAAGACAAAACAAAAAAAGTATGACAAGACTTGCCACCATTGCATGGTGGATTGAACCACATATTGGCAGGGAAAGGACATTTTTCCCTTTACTCTCACAAGGAGGTTGGTTCAGGAAGCACGTTAATCTCTTGCTCTTCCCTCCCCTCTCTTCCTGTCCCCTCAGAATATGCCCTTTTCATTCACAGGCTAAAAAGCAGACAGAATAGGAACAAATCTCAAAAGATCAATGGATGAATTTTCAAGAATACTCGGGACTTACCAACCACATTGATAACAACGGCAACTGTAGAGATAATTCAAAATCTGATGGAAAAAATACAGACATGCCTCCTTCCTCAAGCTTTTGCATGCAACTGAACTCTCTCAGTGCAGAAAGCCTAGTGACAGACTCATAATTCAAATTTTATTTTCCTCTTTAAGCTGAATTCCGGTTCCAAAATGGAAGGGAGAGAGTTTATCCTCTAAGCTATATATTATATATTAATCATCAAATGAAATCTATAACCATTTTGTTTCCTCCTGAATCTCAACAACCATGTTCTTTTCATAAACCAGAGAACCAGATTTACAAATCTAGTTTCTGCATCAGATTACCATGAGATTACCTAGTTGTTCAGATCTCAGATGACTTAGGACGTTTTTTGGGGAACAGGGTAATCATAAACATGCAAATAGTGTTGTGCCCTACCTTCCAGTAAAGCCAATGTCCACCACAGAAAAACATCAAATACAAGTGTATTTGGCAGGTGCACTAGTGAGCTCAACAGTATTTAGTCCATAAATGAAGTGAGTACAAATATGGCTATAAGTAGCAGTCGAGGCACATGTGAGCCTTGAGCTCTCATCCATGCGTAGTGGTTCCTCCGTCTCTTCCAGTCATTTCACTGGGATCAATGGTGCTGTTAGTGGAACAAAGCTAGTCTATGGGAATCAGGGTATTCAATTCAACCTCCAAATGAACAGCTGCACCTAAGAGAAAGCCAGCCCTGATTCTATATCTAACATACCAGCTCTTGGTTTTATCATTCCTTTTTTCCTTTAATAGTTCTGACAAATGCGAAGCAATTCTAAATCTGGTTCTTTAGCTATGGCCCTCATCAAATGAAATGCATGTATTAGTATAATCGTTTTTACTGACATCCCAGACACTCAGCCATATGACCTTGCAGTTCATTTTAAAGGGCAAGAGCAGAATTAGCATCCTCAGCCAGCTCAGTGAAATAAACATAAACCATATAATAAAAAAGAAAAGGGAAAAAAAAAAGTTTTCAAACTTTGAACTCCCCTAATCAGCTGTGTTGCACTAAAAGCTGTTCTTAAGAATTCTTGCTGCCTTGACTGCCCATCTTAATCATAGAAAATCAGACATTTAATTCCGGAAAGATGTAAAGGCACAATACAGACTTTGATCCAAAGCTGCTTCTTCTTGTTGGACTCCAAAAACAGTTTTCAGGCTTCCAAAGACTCTTTGCCAGCTCTGATCAGAAGCCACACTGGCTGACACAGTAATTGCTCTATAATCATATCTTCAGTACCCTGACCTGGTTTATGCATACAATCTATATTCTAATAGCAGTCAACAGGTCACCAGTTAATAAAAATACCATTAACGTCCCCCTGTGACTAAGAAATGGAGATATTCATCTCACTAGGCCAGTGGTGGGCCAATATAATTTCTGCGGCTGTTAGTGTAATTAACTCTGCCAGCATGTGGATCTCCCTGGAGGACAATGCAAGCACAGAATGACCTTGCTGTGAATTCTCGCTGGTGGTATTGTGGTGGGCACAAAGATTTGCAGGGGCTCAGGTCAGAGAAGAGCAGGTACTTCCCACAGCCTGACCTCTCAAAACAGAGAAGCTCATCATTTCTAGGATGCTATGGAGCATATCTGGGCCCGTCTGTAAAAGAGGCAGGGATGGCCATGGCTCAGGCAGCCAGGACCGGCATCCTGTGCTACACTGTTTAGCAGTGTCCAAAGGGCAGGCAATGAGAGAGAAAGTGAGCAGCAAGGCGAGCCAGGCAGGCAGGAAAGAGGTGGGGAAAGAGAGAGGATTAATTCGGGAATGGAGAGGCAGTATTTCCATTCAGCCTAAATGTCATCCTTGTAAATGCAGTTTGTGTGGCATACGTTACAGCCATTATATGTAGGTCAGTGGAGTACTGCAAAATTTCACAGGTTTCCCAGAAATAGTCTTAGGGGTCTGTGTTACCATCTAAACAGTTAACTGAGGCATATATTGTATCTGTGAGCAGAAAGCCCTGTGTATACCAGGAGGCACAAGATGCCTGAAGTAGAAGGGGTTTTTTGAAATAGGTTTGTGGGAAGACATACCACCTCCTCCCATCCCAGAAACCAATGTAAGGATACATTGTAAAAAGGATAATGTAAAGAAACCAGGGGATGCAAGACTACAAAAAACAAATTCCTGAGAGAAACTTGGGCTTCCAAGGCAAAGAAGCAGATATTGTCCCCATACAGTGAGTTATGCATATCCTCAGTTTCTAGGTTTGTTCCAAAATTCTTTACACTGTTTCACAGTTTTGCTGTCTGCCACAGCCTGAGTCCCAGGAAAATCCATCCCAAAGAGAGGACCCAGGCTGACACCCACCCACCCACCTGCAAAGCAGGCTGAACTCCAGCCTCATTCATCTTTGCATGCAGGAGTCACTTAACTGGAAACAGACCAAGATCTAGCAGAACTCATGTCACACAGAAGTCCTGTTCCAAGATCAAAGTCAGTGCTCAGCAAATAAATGTCCTGTGTTTAACTACTGTAACACACCTCCTCCAAATCATCTCAGATCTAGATCATTGCTCTGCCTGCACAGATACATTTACATTCTGCTCCACCTACGCATGTTCACCTGGACCCATGCCCAGGAGACATGAATGACCCTCCCCCTCCTCAATTTAGCATCTTTTAATCAAAGGTCCTCTTCTCCTCTGGTTTCTTTTCCCCTTTACTTGAACAGCACCATGGCGGGCATTTGGAGACTTCAAGTTGTTTTATCGCCAGATGAAAGGACAGCACCAAGACAGAGCTGCTGACTGGATTTGTTCCACCAGCTGACACAGACTGCCTCAGACAGGCACTTTAACGACAGTATGTCACTATCAGATGAGACTTCCCAGTGTTTCAAAACATCTCAATCTCCAGGGGCCCATAAAAGCTCTGATCCTGTGCCACAGTTTAGATTCTTTTTGACCGATGTTGAGCCCATTATATTGGTAATGTTGACAGTGCTGGACAAAACTGACTGCTATGTAGCAAGAAACCCAAAACATTTTTTCTTTTCCTCCTGAGATCTTCATATGATCTGGGAGCTTAGTGAGTTAGTGTATTAAACCCTATGCAAAACCACTACCAGGTTCGTACATCAATTTGCAGATATTAAGGATCCAGTTTGATTGTAACTGCCAAACAAAATTCAGTTCAGGGGTGTTAAAGAGGGCCCTGCTGCTACAATTTGGGGTAAAACACAGAGCATACTACACTCGGTCATGAGTGATTGGACATTACCTGCCAACGCAAGCAGTCCTTCGTTCTCAGGAACATTGCACTCAGCTTAGCGACTTGATGGGGATCCATGCAATCAAATCCACACAGCAGTAGATTCAACTACACTGATCTGAGGAAGAAGAGCACTAGGAACCAGAAAGCGACACAGGGAGAAGAGGGCCAGGCACTCTCGAGAGAAAACAGCAACAGCAAAAGCCACTGGATCAGGATGAAATTTTTCACATCAGTTCCCAGAACAGCAGACAAGAAATGGAAATTCTATGCAGCATAGTTTATAACTGCATTATCCACTGACTGCATGCAATATGTCTTTATATACCAAATAGCTAACAAGATTAAGGAAATGCAATCTACATAGCTGATAAATAACCCAGCTAGAATCCACTTTCAAAGACAATCAGGCACCAGCTTTATTCTAAATTAAGAAAAATTGCAAACACACAGAAGAAGTATGCAGGACATAGAGGAATCACTTAGCATTCGAGGCAGAAGATCAGAGAAAGAACAGAACGTGAAAGCAAAGAAGAATGCCAGAGAAGGAAGAGAAAAAATAAGTGAACTGGTGGACAATACGGAAAGCAAGGGAATGAAGAAGGAAAGCTCAGTAGCCTGCCTGCTCTCATTCTTTTTGTAACTGAATTTGGAAGCATTTTCAAACATGGCTGCAGCCTTAGGGTCTTACTATGCTATATAAACATTCACATTTTTCCAAGCCATTTCATGACTTTCTTATCTGACCTCTCAGCATGGCAATTAAAATCTGCCCACACTACTGCTTTTTCACAGCCCTGACTCCTGTTTGCTTTAGTTGCAGGGTACAGCATCATTAGATGTAAGAATCACCATCCACTAGGCTATCTAATGATGTTTGTTTCAGTGCATTTGGGAAAATCTGGCAGGTCTCTTCTATAGCCTCAGCAAGAGACTGGAGAGCCCAGAGGATGTGCAATCTGGGATGGTACAGTGCAGAATTTGAAAGGGAAAAAAACAAAGGAAAACAGGAAACTGGATACATGAACACCATATGTCAGCTCAGTTCACCAAAAAAGGTCACGATCAGAGATAATGTCAGCTGACTATACCACGTACGGATACAAACTATTATGCCAACTACCTTCCTGCAGGTTACAGATCAGGATAAAGGGCTTCCTGCAGGCCCTAGGATTCCCCCAAAACCTTGTAATTAGAGTCTTTGGGGAACTAAGTTCAAAAACAGCAAACCAAACCACAGATCCAATTCAGAAAGACCACAACAGAAGTAGAAAAGGTCTGGCTGAAAAGGATAAAAATAAAAAATAAAAACTGAACACCCATGAAAAGGTGCTCAAGTTATTCTAACAATTTCCCAGTAGCAAGAACATTTTGGCGTTTTTTTTTTTTTTTAAACTATGGTTAATGTAACTAAAAAAAAGAGATGAAAGACAAGCATAAGAGAATATGTCTAATAGGATTCCATTAATAAGGGTAATCTAGCTCTATAGGAAGAAATAATGCACCTGAAAAGCATTTCTTCCCTATAAATTTCAGTTTCATGGTACGTTGATAGACATGGTCCAAGTGCAGGACACCGTAACTGCATTTTATCTGGCTAAGCCAGATAAGCCCAGCTGAAAGCTGGGCTAATTCCCACTGAAGCCTATCTCTGAGGCTAGACAACTACGAAAACCTAAGGATCCTAGAGAAATGATGGACACCAGTGAAGATTAAAAAGCCGGAGGCAAGAATATTCCCCTGAAGTAAGTCACAAGAAGCAGCAGCAGACTTGCCAAGAGGGAGGCACTCAACCTCAAGAGAAAATCTCTTACGTTATTTGACATTATTATCTAACGTAAGTATCATTTTCCTTTCAGGACGCACTTCAGAGACATACTGCCCTAAAACACATACGAGGGCTTGGCATTTACCACAGTCCTGCAGCTTTCAGGTGACATATACAGGTACATATATCTGCAGTCTTTCTATGGCACAGAAATAAAATGATAGCTTCTAAAAAAGAAAAGCAGGATTTTCTCTGCCCTCTGAACGTGTTCATCTTCTCTCCTCTCTCTTTACTAGAGGAGGGGCTTTTCATACACAAAAACGTTCTTAATGATAGCCATGTGCTTGAATGCTGACTTGCTTTGCTGATCATAAGGCATTAAACATTTGACGGAGTAGATCCGAAGTGTCTCCCAGCTCAGGGGAGCTGTTCCAATTCAGGACAATGAAGAATAGACATGGCCCGTGTTTTCAGCTTACTGTGTTGTCTCTGCTATAGTTCTTAAAAAAAGAGAGAGATACATCTCCTCCAGCAAGCAGAGATGAACCAGGACGTATTACGCTGACTGTATAAAAGAAAAGTGGCGAACTCTTTTGCTTCCTTGCAGCTTTGTAGCTGTCTTTGTAAAAAAAAAAAAAAAAAAAAGGAGTAAGGATGCAAATATACTTTTGGATTTGCTGTCTGCCTTTAGAAAGATGTTTGTTTTCCAGCAGAATCTGCTCTACTTCAAAACCACTCTAAATAAAAGTAATAGATGAGAAATTTGTCATAAATATATTTAATGTATGTGCTTATATCACCTTGCTCCACTGGGAAACAAACAAGCACCACATCAGCACAAAAGCATATCATTTAGTACCATGCTTATTATGGACTGTATAGTATATACAGCAAAACTGAACTAGAGGTGAAGTCAACGATCTGAAGCTAATAAAACAATAAATAATAATAATAAATAAAAGCTGTCAGAAAGAAGAAAGACCCATCATCTCCACCAGTATGTCCATTTGCCAGCACAGGACTGCTCCCTGCAATTTCTGACCTAGAGAGTTTCAAACATCTCAAACAATAGCGTTCCCAGCACTTCCCTTGAGAAGCTCAATTCATCTCTCTGCCAAGGAGCTTTGCCCCAAGTGTCGTTCTGAATTTTCTTTTGCTCGGTTGTCACTATGTTCTGAAAACAATCCCCCACTGGGTGAATCAGAAGTCAGCCAGAGGAAAAGGAATTTAGAAAACCTCATCCAGGGAGCTCCCTGCACTTGATGTGGTGAGCTATGAAATGTGACTGTATGGATTTCTGCAGTGTCCAAATATCCAAGAATGTCTGAAGGCAAAAAGAGCAACAAAGATCACAATACTTTTGGGTTGATACTTAAACTGTTCTTCTAGAAAGTATCCACCAACCCTCTGGGGACACTCACAGAAGGACTGGAAACAACAGGAGCAAGAGGTGGCAGACAACAGGATGCAGGACATGGCATGCAAGTTGCACTATAGCATATCAAGGGGACTGTTGTCACCTGGGACTGGGGATGGTAGCCCCAGGCTGAGGCAGACCATGGGTGTATTTCTGGCTGGCTGTGGGTTATTGCTAATGCAAGAAACAGATTCACAGATGGAAGTACAGGGGGACTCCTTAGTAATCACTGGCACATCTGCTTCACAGGTTACGATGTTACCGTTTCAGAGAGTGCTGTGTTTTCCTTCTCTTTGGAGAAGCCAGAGAGATCCCAGTACAGCATCTGCCACAGCGCCTTAGAACCATTCATAAGCATTTTATGCACTTACCTAGAAGAGAGGAAAATAACACACAAACATAAGCATGTTACAGGAGACAGAGCTCCCACTAGCAGCTACACCAGCTTCACTCAGCCCCCTACCTCCCTGTCACACTGTAGGTTGGGAAGGACTCTTTGTGCTTTGGCTGCAAGGGTGGCAGCCTAGACAGGGCCATCCTTTCTGGGCTCTGCACAAGGCAGTTAGACTGAATATTCCGCGACTTACTTTCTCCCCTGAGGGTTTTGCTCTCCACGGTTCACTGCTGATGCAAGCAGCAGCCAAAGAAGAAATGACAGGTGCCTGACATTCACCTCTTCCTTCTGCTGCTCCCTCTTCCTTCCAGTGCTTTCTATCTTGACCTGCTACCATTCCCCATTTCCTCTCCCTGTATCTACAGCTGGTTCACGGTGAGATTTCATCCCTACCCAACACTACCCCTTTTGAGCAAACCCCATTCGGACATAACTTCTAGCTCAATTTCCTTGTACGCTTTCTTAGAGCTTGGCATTCCTCTCTCAGCTGCCAGCACCCAATGACCTGTCCCTAATTGCAACAGGCAGCACCTCTGCAATAAGGCACTGTTCCTCTCTTCCAATCTTTTCAGGCCATTTAAGCAAAAGAGACTTTTCCAAAGCTGGCTCCTCAGCTGACTAAGCCCTTGCAGCCACCAAACAGCTGACTAGAAAGGAGTCCCGGAAAACATTTTTCATTTCTCCAAATCTAATTGCCAGATACTCAGATCTGTTCCCCAGTCTTTCTCTCTAGATCTAGATTTCCAGTACAGACAGAATGCAGATGGTGGGAAATTAATCCAACACTTAAAGGTTTTCTTTTAGGTAATATTATGTCTCATGCTGCCAGCCACACAAGTGTTACAGCAACAGTTCCTCATGCCAGGAAAAAACATGGCCTAGCTCTCGTTTCTCCTTCCTGCCATCATACACGCAGACACGCCACAGGGCTGGAAATGAGTTAATCAGATGATGCTCCATAAAGTATGCCAGTTTCTGTATAAACAATATTAAATATGATAATTTCCTCCCTTCTTCTTTTTAAGCTGTTGCATTTCACATTCCCTCTCAGTCACATCAACTTTGGAAGGGAAAACAACTGCAAGAAATCTTCGATAATGTAGTTACGCTAATTTACTGAAAATCTATAATGCGTTATGGTCTAGACAAGTGGTCGGTCCGCGTGGTGGGTGGAGAACTGGCTGATGGGCCGCACCCAGAGAGTGGTGGTAAATAGCTCCTTTTCAAACTGGCAACCTGTCACAAGTGGGGTCCCACAGGGATCGACATTGGGCCCAACGCTGTTTAATATCTGCATAAGCGATCTGGATGATGGGATCAAGTGTACCCTGACGAAATTTGCCAATGATACCAAACTGAGTGGGGAAGTGGACACTTTGGAAGGGAGAGCCACCCTGCAGGAAGACCTGGATAGGCTGGAAGAGTGGCCTAACAAGAACCTTATGAAGTTCAGCAAGGACAACTGTAAGGTCTTGCACCTGGGAAAACATAATGCAGGAGTGCAGCAAAGGCTGGGATCTACCTGGCTGGGAGGCAGCTCTGTGGAAAGGGATCCAGGAGTCCTCCTGGACAACAAGCTCAACATGAGTGAACAGCCTGCTGCTGCGGCAAAGAAGCCAACAGGATGCTGGGTTGCATCAACAAGGGCATCACCAGCAGAGATAAAGAAGTCATTATCCCACTCTACTCAGTGCTTGTCAGACCACACCTGGAACACTGTTTTCAGTTTTGGTCCCCGCTATGCAAAAAAGATGTGGACAGGCTGGGTCGGGTCCAGAGAAGGGCCACAAAGATGATCAAAGGACTGGGAAGCCTGCCATATGAGGAAAGGCTGAGAGAACTGGGTTTGTTCAGCCTTGAGAAAAGAAGGCCACCATGTTCCAGTATTTAAAGGGTGGCTACAAAGAAGATGGAGACTCCCTTTTTACAAGAAGTCATATGGAAAAGACGAGGAGTAGTGGGTACAAGTTGCTCCTGGGCAGATTCCAACTGGACACAAGAGGAAAATTTTTCACAATGAGAACAATCAGCCATTGGAATAATCTCCCCAGGAAGTGGTGGATTCCCCAACATTGGACACTTCTAAGATTCGGCTGGACAGGGTATTGGGCCATCTTGTCTACACTGTGCTTTTGCCAAGAAAGGTTGGACCAGATGATCCTTAAGGTCCCTTCTAACCTGGTATTCTATGATTCTATGAAAAGTCAAAGAATACTCATGGAAGTAGGAGCCATGCAAATAATGTGGTTCATTTTCCTTTCCCCCATGCCCTATTCTTTGTTGATCAGAAAAAAGTGACCTGCCGCCAAACTCTTTCTGAAAACTAGAGCTGATCATATCTCTTATATATATAAAAGATTTGGGAATAAGATCAGTAAGTTCACACTCCTGTTATTTGTGAAGCTCTTATTATTCATGAAAATGTTCACGAATCCCCAAAGCCTCGTGCATTTTAGCACAGATCAAATGTCTGAAGATTAGTTCTGGAAAGTGCATAATTCACTTTCTATTTTTTTAAAGTTTCTGCCATCCACTCATACCGCAGAGATCATGGCATACTACTTAGGCAGCGAGTGCCACAGCACAAAGGTAAGGAGTTGCAAAACGCTCTGAGAAAGCAAAGAAACAGTCAAAGCTAAAAGGCCTCGAAACAGCCAATGTTCCAAGAACCGAAGTTAGCGTTACTTGGAAAACAAAATCTAGTGACAAAATGTTTGCTGAATAGGAAGCATATCAATTTTGTCATAAATTTTAGACCACCAGGTCTGCCAGTATAAGTCAGTGTACCTATGTCAACAGTATTTTGATTTATGCCAGATGAGGGGCATTTTCCGCTTCATTGAGAATCTCCACCTACAGTGATATTCAGTGTAAATGGGCTGTTGCTCGTTTCTCTGGATACCAAGGCAAAGCAAAAAGCTGTATTGAAGGTCCTTAGGCTCTGCAAACCATGGAGGGCTTTCAGCTCCCCGCCTCTTCAACACTGAAGCTACTCAGAGAACTCAGATTTTCCTTTTGAACAAGGTGTGGAGAAGAACACAGAGCCTGCTCTCGTTCCCACATCTGTCCACCTGCAGCACAAAGGCAGTGTTACCACACTGCTGAGATGAACCTCAGTGGGCTGTTATTACTAGTGATGAACCTCACAAGCCTCGACTCTGATGATAAACTAGAATTTCAGTGAGATTAATACCTATCTTTGAGTTAGCAAAACCAAGCTAGCAACCTGGTCCTCTTCCCAGAATTCCAGAGCTGCTTGTTGGGCTAGAAATACAATGAGAAGGAAAACCTTGACTCACAAAAAACCAAATAGGCTAAATCTTCCTAAATGCTTTGTCTTATATGGGCCAGAATCTCTGAATGTTGAAAAGAAGCACCACACTGGGGTCATTATGGTTTGGGATTAAACCCCTTTGCCATTTCCAGTCGAGCAGTCTGCTTTTGCCCAGTGGCAGACATGAAAATTCTTGAGATGTTTGTGCTCCCTCTGTTGCTTATCTACACTCTTTTGCAGGCCCAGACAGCTGAGGAAACCTGGCTGCTTGAAACTGAGACCCTCAGGTCCCATATGACTTTGATCCACAGCTATAGTAAGTCACATAAGCACACAGAATTGATCCTCCAAGCAGTGTCTTATCCATTTGTATAATTCACGTCTGTTTCTGTTTGTCATAGCGAAACATTTCTTCTTGGGCTTTAATAGACTTGTGCTATAGGATCCTCTTCTGCCTAATGCCTACTGATGAAAGAAGTGTTGATGGAGAATGGCTCTTCAGGAAGCTTCAGACAGGCACACAATGTCAATCACATGGGAATCATTCAGATACTACGGAGCCATTGTGACTGCATTATTGCAAGTCAGCTCTCTATTATCTTGGATAATAGGGAGGGAAGATAACAGGGATGCCCTACAGGACAAGGAAAAAATAGATAATTTGAGTAAGTGGATCATCCTAGGGACTGCGGAGCAGACACACTCCAGTGCCTCCATAAAGAACTATCTGAGTCCAAGTAAGTTTATTAACTAGGTTGCAGAGCCAGATGTGCTACTGCATCTAGTATATAGCGATTGCATGTGATTGCCTGGTTGTCAGAGGTGCCCACACAGCAGAGTGATTATACAAGCCGCTGTCTGCCACTGTCCTTAGCTCGCCATTCTTGCCATGCCCTGTGATGAAAAACCTTCCCCTGTAACAGGTGAAAATGGGGGAAATTACTTCCAGGTTATCACACCTGAGAGGAACTGAAATAAATGCACAAGCTAGCGACTTAAGGCAACTGTAGGTAGCAGACTCCCCACCATTACTGCTATTACTGTGTAAGATCTTTCTACTTATCCTCACTGTCCTGCTCAGGCAGTGTACATGTGCACCACAGATGCTCTTCTCTGGTCTTGCTGCAGCAAGGCTAGGATGCAGCAGGCAGAAATTCCTTACCAGCTTTTAGGGGAAGGAAAGGTGGGAGCTGAAGTGCCATTCTCCTGGCAAAGTTGATAGCTATAGCACAACCCGCAGGGGTTCAGCCCAGTCAGTCTCCACTGCATCAAGAAAGGAAACAGTTAAAAGAGACAGAAAGGCAAACTGCACTGTGCATCGAGTGAACACAGCATCTTTGTCCCTTGTAAAAGCTTCCATATTCTGGCCTGAAATGACAGCAGCTGTTTAGTTTTTAGTCTCCTGATTGGCAGAAAAGTCTCTCCCAGCCTAGTTAATGCAGGTTCAGCAAAGAACCCAGCTGCTTCCCCTCAGCCTCCTAGAGCTGAAGAAGAAATTCCATCCCACAGGGATGTGCCGGGATCTGAGGACTGAGAATGTAGTCCTTATTCTAACAGCTGGTTTGGCTGTTGCAATTAGCTTTTTAGATCCTTCTGGAGGCTTACAGCAACAGCTGCAATAGTTTCCCAGATCAGTGGGTCTTGCCTGTGTATGGGGAGAATGAGTGGCAAATGATCAAAGTCAAGGGAATGCTTTTAGAAGCCTTGAAACGTGGGCTGGCTCTGTTGTATTCTCTCTCCACAGATACACAGCATCACACTATCTGCTGCGCGTCGTATCCAGCGTGCTGACTTCTCACAGTGGTTCTCACACTCTGCATCTATGTGCATTATCACACACACAATCTCCCCGC
Organism: Fulmarus glacialis; assembly: GCF_000690835.1. Lineage (NCBI taxonomy): Eukaryota > Metazoa > Chordata > Aves > Procellariiformes > Procellariidae > Fulmarus > Fulmarus glacialis. Next base: position 33,464 of record NW_009186945.1, on the reverse strand, counting down.
TAGCTCTGAGGACAGGCTGGAATGTACCAGGCTGGTTATCAGCACCTCGCTGCTCCACACAAGGCGTGCAAGATCACATTGCATTCCCAGCACTACGCAATCTGTGCAGAGTGCTACAAACACTCCCTTCACTATCACAGGTCTTACCAGCTCACACAGTTCTGCGTGTAGTAACTCAGATGCTCTCCATTAACACTCCCTCAGTAAAAAAAAAGCTGTGTACAATGCCACCATTTCTCTGCCTCTCCATGGTGTCCTATAATAGTATTTCATTATTCTATTCACAGACATCTCTGTATAGCATACTAGGCAACCAGCAAAGAAGGAAGGGAACATGCTGCAGTACTGGCACACAATCCATGCACAGTATATCTTTCTGCAAGTCTTCGCTCCTTCATATATGATATAAAATGCATATCCCTCCATCATATAGTCCTCACATGGGTGAAATTACCTCCGTGTACTGTGAGATGTCTACCTCAGTAAGAACTGAAGAAGCAGGGCCAATTTTTGTTAGATGATCCATTACCTGCTTGCCTTACTCTCTCTTTTCTTTTGAGCTGTCACAAAAGACAGACTAGCTGAACAGACTTAAGTGACAATAGTTACAAAACAGGAGCCAGCAGAGTTTTTAAAAAAATGCAGATCATTTCAGAATAACCTCTATTTTTGCAGGGGAATCTGTGAGCTTGCTGGCTAAAGGAATTCACAGAAAGGCTATGATCCTGGGATAGTAATCGATCTGAAATTAATTTGACAGGTCTCATAGAAGCCAATTCCCCAAATGCCCAAAGGACACACCATCTACAACCACAGTCAGATTTCACTTGCCTCCCATGCTGACGGTCCCAGGAGAGACCAAGAAGCAAACAAGCCATAGATACTGATCTCACCTCCAGGTGGTGCGGCTTCCAGTGTGCCCACATGGCACTGGCAAGAGCTACTACAATGAAGGTTGTCTATGTGAAGCATACTTCACTTAGAGGAGGATTCATGTAAGTGTGTCTGACAGCAGGCATCCTTCCCCAGTACATCTGCCCAGCCCATCTCTGAGGAGAGTGAGGTACTAAGATGGAGAGGAGACCAGGGTCTGTGGGCCCACGGAAAGAGATGGGGGTGTTACTCACAGGCTGGGATATTCATCGTAGTTGCTGGAAAAGGATACACACTATTTCCCACTCCGCACTCTCCCTTACCCCTCCCCTCCACTGACTACAGTAATGAGCTCCGGTGGGATTTCTATGCTTGCCTTTGAAGTAGCATGTTTCTCTGAACACATTTTGAATTTCATTCCGTGTGTTGTTTGTTTTCTGGTTGCTCTGCCTGCCTCTCTGTTGAGGGGCTTGACAGCTGTTAGTAGGGCCACTACCACAATTCAGGAACACAGAATATGGAAAAACAAACAAACCAACTCTAAACCGCAAACCAAGAACACCTTTGAAGGAAGAATGCATATCGCCCCCATGGAGAGAGCTCTGCCCTCCCAACCGGGCCTTACCAAAGCCATCATGTGCAGCTGGAAGAACTGAGAAAATCTGAAACACAGACAGGCAGTACAATTTAGCTAAGGAAGATAAAAAGAAGTTATGCTGGACAACTTAGTCTGGAGAGTAAAAGGGTGTAAAAGGCACACTGGGACTTGAGTCATCCTTAAGTCAAGGCTGTTTCTTAGACAAGAGGAGATAAGAGACTTGAGCTTTCTTAAAGAACAAGTCAATTCTTTAACTGCTAATTGCCTAAGGAGCTGTGGATCCAAAACCTCCTTCCTCAACAGATCATGGAACAATGACTCCAGGCAAAGGATGGTCAACAGGGCACGTCCCTTCCCTTCCAAACCATACAAGTAGGCCTTGAAGCACAATGGGTAGTACTTCAGAAAGAAACCAGAAGACTGACTGGACTAACAACTGGAGATGTTGCCTCCAGACACTAATTCAGTAAGGAGAAAGAGTTAGCAATTTTGATTTCTCCTTAGTTTTACCTGTACTTAAAATAGAAATGGAGCGTGGGTACAGCAGAGATAGCACAGCTTTTTTTTTTTCCCTCACTTGAAAATACTAGACCCCTCCTGCCATTCTTCAGAAGCTTGGAGGCTCTGTGCTCCTTCTTCCTTCATTTTAATGAGGCTATGCATGTTTCTGGGTTTTCTTTTTTTTTCTGTTTGCTTGTTTGTTTCAGCTACAGATACAGGTAAAATACCATTGACAACAATGGATCCTTAGACTTGGTTGCCAACCCTTTTGGAGAGCATTATTTTTTCTACCTTCTCTGCCTTCACCAGACATCTGCATCCAGCCCTGCCCTGTTCTCTTATCCCTTCTCTCCTCCCTTATTTTGACACTGAATCCTCATCTTTCCTACCCGGGCTTCCTATGGCTTCTTTTCCCCCTCCTTCCCTTCATCATTGCAACCCCAGGAGCTGGAAAGGGAGACTCAGATCTTATTGGGGCCACTGGAGTGAGTCACTAGCAGCTGCGGGGACTGAAATCATGCTAAGCAAGGCGCAGGAATGATTATGGGAGCTGTGGTCTCTTGGAAGGCATTAGAAGGGAAGTGTCTGTGACAGCACCAGAGAGTTGTCTTGCTCATTGGTGAAAGAGAGGAAATGACTGCTTTGGAGAAGAAACAGAGTGCCCTGGTCTGCCTGCCTGCTCTCTCCTCCTTTCTGACTCTTCTGCCCTTGGGACTCGTGAGAGAAGTAGGAGCAGCAGCCGCAGCAAAAAGGATCTCCAGGGAGTGCAGAGCTCCACAGAGCTGGGACCCAGCACTGAAACCCAGTGGAAGGGAGAAGGGGCAGCTGCTCCAGGCCTCGCTGCCACTGTTTTCTTCTCCAGAAAAGGAGAGGGCAGAGGAAGGGAATCAATGAAGCTGCTGCTCCCAATCCCATACCTCATCACCAAGGTGAACCTTACTGGTTAAAAACTACTGCTTTACAGAATGTCTTTTACTGTAACTATCAGCAGAGTGATGTCCACCCAAGTGTTTCAAATCGGGGGGGGGCTGGATAATTCATTCTCTTCAAAATGAGAAAACAAACAAACCTCTTCCTGATTTCCAGAAGTGCTTGAAAGCACAAAAGCAAGGTTTTACTCACATCTCCAGCCACAAAGCATATCAGAATACACTGATATATGCTGAGCTTTATTTTCACTAGATAACATTAAGCACCAGACTTCCCAAATGACATGCAGGCCAATCAGAGGAGCAGTATAAAAATACACATACGTGTATAAAAGCAGATCCCTGAAGTCAAGTGGCACAACCATAAAATAGGAGGTTTTCTAATGTGCTGAGCACCCATCATCTTTCACTGAAATCACTGGATAAAATAGTCAGGATCTGGCCTCATTATAAATAGTAGTAAAATCATTTGAGTAGCGATTTGATAGCAAAGGAGGTCATCGAGGTGATAATTAATTGTCTTTTACTGCAAAACCCATGAGCTGTGACGCTTTCTGCCTGCATCCCAGAAACAGGTATGAATGTCCTGCCTTCTACAGAGTGCCATTGAACCTCCTTTTAACTGCTCTGAAATCAGGGTACCTGAGAAGCTGGAGGAATTTTGATAACAGGTCAGACGCACGGGTCGGCATTGCCTGCTGGCCTGTCACTGAGCAAGAAAACCCAACCATCCCTGTCCATTATATGGAGAGAAAAGTCTGTGCTATTCCTCTTGGGGTCATAAAATCAAAACTCCCTGGTGTTCCTTGAAAATCTGTAGTCCTCTTACAGAATAGCGTGAGTTATCATTTGATATTTATCTTGTAGTAGTTCCTAGAGGTCTCAAATCAAGATAGAGACCCTGCTGTGCTAGCTCCTCTGCAAACATAAAGCTAGACTCAGTGCTTGTCCCTCAGAGCATAATTTTTGCCTTGACAGGCTATATATTTCTACCCAGACACAGGACTATTTCTTACTGTCCTAGAACATCTAATCATCAGGGGACTTAACTGGAAGCAGATTTAGGATCAAATATTAAGTAGGTACACAGTTTTAAATGGTGAGCTTTAGGAAACTCAAAGCTATTTATCAGGCTAAATAAATGCTAACCTTTTCACAGCAGAATCGCTCCCCAACAAAAAAAAGCTCAGAATATTTGGGGCAATTTACACCTCTGGCAATGTAAGAAACGTGGCTGTGGATATCTCTTTCTAAAGGCAGTGATATTAGCAGCCTGTTCTCTGCCATTTTAAGTTCCTGATCCTCGGTGCCATAGAGGTGCTGGGTACTGTACCAAAGCAAAGGCAGAACTGTGATAGGGGAACATTTCTTGCCCATGCTGAAAAGCTTAAGCACCAGCTTGCACCTGAATGACGCTGAATCTAAAATACACACATAATTTAGAAAGGTGGTACATTTAAAAGGTTTTACTGGTTATGTAGGCTCATCAGAAAGCTAAGCAGGCAGCACCGGAAATCCCACAAGCTAACCTGTTCTCTTGAGACTTCCAGCCCAATTTTGCAGACTCGAGAGGTTTGGATTAGGTTTGAATAATTAATCCAAATTTGTCGGTGCTTCATAGATGAATCAAACCTCCAACCCTTTTAAGGTTCGCCCTCAGTGCTAATAATCCTCTTTACTAAGCATTAGCATAGAGTATAACAGTTTAATGATATAAAAAAATGCAAAAATTAGATTTATGCTGTCAAAACTTTTGTAACTGAAAATATTGTGGATTTTAATCAGTTGGATTCTTTCCAAAATGAAATATGAAGATTTAAATAAATCTCAAGTAGGTTAAAAAATCCTCTGTGACTCCCACTAATATACTACCAAGGGTCTCTCTACATAAGAAAAATTACAGTGTCACATGGGTGGGGACATATTTGACTTCCTAAAATAAATAAACTGTCTCCTTCTGCGCATGCTACAGAACTAGTGACTTTGGCTTTGATAAAAAGTAAAATGTTCTGGATGCCGCAAGCAAGAAATTGCTGACAGGGGCAAAATCACCAAAAAAAGATCAGTGCTGCACTCATCTGGGGGTATCTGGCTGTGCAACGTGCAGGCTGCTTTATGGTGCTTGTACCCACCATTGGCAAAAGGAGGAGGAACCAGTTCAGCCACCCCAATGGGGTGCAAAAGGGCTGCAAATACAAAAGACAGGAACAACAACTTGAGGTGACTAGAGCTAGTCATGGCGATGGGGCTCTGCTGGCCACCATAGGTTGCAGAATTGTCAGCTGGAGAAGGGAATAGTGCACAGGAGCAGAGACAGGCTAGGCTGAAGCAGCTTTGTGAGAGGGAATAGAAGTGGCAAGGAAATATATTCATGAAAAAGAAAGAGATACTCCACAATCAGCAAGGAAGGCTCGGAAGAGAGGATCACTTTGCACAAGGGTAGACCAGTCACAAGGCAAGAGGCGAGTCAGACAGACCACTCAGGTCCCATGAACATCAAAGTGACTGATAGGTGTCATATAATTTTCAATAATTTGGTGGATATTGAATGTTAGTGCTATAACATTTCTCAGGAGGTTCATAAGGTTCAAAGATATGTTAATATTTGCCCCTTGGCTGTGATTCCCAATCCCAGAACAATCTAAAAGACAGTATGAATATTCTGCGGGTACAGACACCCTAAGCATTTAATTTAAATCTGTTTTTAAAAAGATATGACTCCCCAGTGAAGTGAAGAAAATATCAGACATACAATAATAACACAAACATCACCACTGCAAGACATACAAGAATAACACGAACATCACCACCGCAACCCTTACTCCAGCTACTGTAGCATACAAACACAAAGCTGAACAGGCACAATGGAACCAGGCAAGCCTTCAACATTCGCCTACAGAACTGTCATCCCCAAACAGTCAAAAATAATGAGCTATGCATAAAAAAATAATCCCGAGATTGGCTTAAAGACCATGAGATTTGAAAACATATATGTTGGCTTTCTAATTTGAAATTTACATTTTGACCCTTCACGAGTTCATATTTTCAAGTTATTTTTCACAACTACAAGAAGAAAAAGAATATTTTCCGTTCAAACATAAGAAACCTGCGATTATACCATAATCACAGGACTTCTAAGCTGGGACTATGAAAAATATCAGTTATTGTGAAAATCGGAAATTTATGAAATGCAGTATAAGTATATTTAATATGTTGTATAAATACCACTTCTAAGGGTGCTATTTTCTGGTATTGAATGAACTGTGCAATGCAAAACTTTCTTATCAGTTGCATTGGTTTGGAAACTGCACAGAAAAAGACAAGGACTTCTGTTTTTCTTTGGACTTATTGGAAAGTGTCACACGACCTTTGGATGAAACAATCAAGGTCATCTACTCAGCTCCTTAAACCACACTCCCTAATTTTGTTCTTGTACCTTGCATATGTCCTCTTCAGATGAGTCAGAAATAGTGTTTTCCTCCAGCGTAGCTGAAACATATCCCCAGTGCCCTTCTAGAGCTAGTGGCAGTAAACATCCCGTTAACTATTCAATACTTGGAGTGATTTGCAATGTTCACCTGAGTCACGTAGCACAGCTTCTGTCTCCTAACTGGCTGATCTAAAATACATGAAATACTGCTTCTTTTGAACTCTATTTCCTTGTGCAAGTAAATATTTTTACATTAATCAAAACTTGACAGCAGCATGCAAATACTTAACTTTAATCACCTGAATGCTCAGCAGCAGTAAAAAACACGGGAACCGATGTGAAACCTTGACTTCTACTCAGGAGAATTTGAGTTGCTTGCTTACAACTCTTGTCAGCTCAGGATGTCAACGCTACACAACACTGCAAGCATTTATCCTCACAAACCTATCGCCCCAGTTTATGGGTGGAAAACTGAGGCAGGGAAAAATTAGCACGCATGTGAATTGCTGTTAAAAAACCAACCGTGTGCATCGGGGATTTGAATGTAGACCTCACAAAGTTAAGCTGGTGCCCAGAATACTGGACTAGCTTTCCATGCTATCAACTGTGAGCAGGTTTTTTATCTCTGCTTGAAAGGGTCTTGTATTTCCTTCAGATTACTAAATACCAGAGGACTGGTTTTAAAAAGCAAAGCTACTGTAGTGGAATATAGAGCATGGTCCCCAGGAGAATTCAGAATTTTTAAGACATGTTTGGTATTTGTACTTTAAGGGCTTGACAGCATCCTCTTAAACAAAACTATAACCGCAGCTTCTGTTTCATGCTGGTTTTTCTCCTGTGGGAACTTGACGTGAATGAAGGTGACTTGAGAGTTTGCCTTGTAAGCCTTCTAAGACAAAGCCATGAGGGGACTTGCTCACCCTTCCCGAAACAGGCCTGAATAAGTTCCAGCAAAGAGCCACTCAGTACCAATGAATACAGTATTTCTAGTACCCCAGGACCTAGGTGTTACCATGGGGAAGCTGAGCGAACCTTATTTTGCACCCAAGAGGCACAGCTTTTATTCTTCGTCAAGCTCATTTCTATTTACCTTGGCAACTGTATCCAGTTTGTTGTCTACAAGGACACAGACACATATGGAGAGCTGGGATTAGGATATTGAGCTATCAGCTGTGAAACCACAGGCCCTTGCAAACTAAGCAAGCATTTGACGAGCGAGTATTCAGTCTGTTATTTCGTATTTAATAGCTGGAGTAGATTCTCACCTGCTCTGTGGGGTCAGCCACTAGCAAGTGCCATCATTTATTCATGTATGTCTACAACCCTAATGATTGGCATGTCCAATGGACTACAGAGACTGACTCTTTTCTCTACTTTGATGAACTTTTTCTCTAGCTTGATGAACACATACAGCTCTTTTAATAAAAGGTAAAACACCTTAAAGAGCAGGCTTGAACAAATTCAGGAGCCCTTTTCTGTGTGTCTGGAGCTCCTAGGTGAGTAGAATCCAACCAACTACACTGTGCCATCAAGCAAAGAAAATCAACATCATCAGCAGCATAATGATAAAAGATTTAGACAACAACCTCAATATAGGAAGCACACATAAGAAGTTGTCTTCCTGACAGCAGAAGAAAGTACTTCTGTCACCATCTTGCCTTCCCTCAATAACCGTTCAATCTGGAGATGGTTTGCAACTATTTTTATGGCTGATACACTTCAGTGCTTTAGGATCTGCAATTTGAGAGGCTGAGAATCAATAGTTCACTGGAGCCATACTGGAATTGAACCACATCAGGACATAGTTTACTCTTTCAGATCCTAAGCAAGTTCAGATGTTCTCATTAGCCAAGATGTGGATAGTCATCACCCATCTCCTCAAACATTGAACACTGATGTAATTGGAATGAGCCAAAATATTGTGCATGGGGAACTTCTGGAGAGAAACATGTATTGGACTAATAACATAATCTAACCTCATCTGTCTTGTCTGCATAAAAAGAAAACAAATTATTTCCAATAATTTAACACTGAAGGAACAAAAATTACAAAAGAATAAAGTTAAGCACCACAAAGGAAAGCAAGAACAGGGAGTGCATCTCTGAAATACTGCAGTGAAATCGAAGTAAAAGGTGTCTCTGACACACCTCACAGTCCAACAAACTTCGAAATTTAGAAGACAAGACTGAGGCAAAGCAAAGTGGAAAAATGGGTAAGTGCAACAGTTTCATGTCTGTGTATCTCAGAGTTGGTCTGGGGTACAGGAAAGCAAGCAAATCACAGAGGGTGCACGCGGTTGTATTACAGTTACAGTGCTGCCCACCATACCTTCTGGCGCTGCAGCAAATCTCACCACCTTTTAAGCTCTGTTAATGTTGGTGTTGCAGAAGTAGTCAGCAGAGGGAGTGAAACTGCGGAAACACCTTCCTCAGTAATTACACTGACTACAGCAATGGGTGTCGACATAAATAGTGAAACACCACAGAAGAGGTGTTGGCACAGTCTAACAAGGGTGGGGAGGAACATTTTTTGGAGGAAAAAGGAAACCAACAAAACTCTACCATTAAATTGGAATTAAAAGCAAACTGAGAAATGCAAACAAGCTAACCTGCTAGTGTCTCTTTAAAGAGCAAATAGCTTTTCTTTTTTTTTAAATAACTACTTCAATCCACATCTAATTCCCATTTGTATAATGACGTGATTTTCTCCTTGTTCATTCAGCCCACTGTTCGGAGGTTTGCACACAGAGTCTCTGCAGGCTTGATTCCGTCCTGTGCTGAGCTGACCGCGTGAGCCCCTGGGCACACACAGACTTCAGTCTTAGAGCCCTGAGCACCCAGCAGCACGATGATCTTCCCGAGGGCAAATAGTAAACTTAATGGGAATGACTGGATAAGTTATTCGTGCTTCCTCCATCAAACTTTCAAAAAGTAATTTCCTCCTTAAGTCCAGGTGCTATGTCCACATATATGAGATTAGACGGGCGGCCAGTACGCTGGCTGCAGATTCTTACAGCACGTTAACATTTAATTAGGAATGTTTGCTTTAATCATTTAAGGGATATTAAATGTAAATAGAGAGTGTGAGCGAATGGAGTTGGCTTTGTGTCTGAAAGTGGTTAGAGAGCTCTACAATACAGGCGCAGGAGGCAGCAGCAGGAAAGATGATGACCGTTCCCAAGGACAGACCAAGCCCCAGAGGCATGTTCTGGCTGGAGTCCTGCAGGCTGGTGGGATGGAATGACATGAAATTTAGGAAAGGAAGATGACAGATGACTCTTAGACAACCGACGAAGTGATGGGATCAGCACTTCAGTAGTAAGGACAGCAGGGTCCCACCAGCCCACGGTCCTGCTGCACTGGGAAGTGATGGGCTTCAGCTAGGTCTGTCTTAAAGAACATCTGCTCTGCAGGAGCCACCTGAGCAAGCGTGTGTTTGCTTGCTGCTCATGTGGAGATCCTGCAGTGCAGCACATGAGTAGCATACTGCCTATCAAACATAGATTAGTCATTTGAGAAAATAGCTTATTTTGGGGAGTGGGAACACAGCCCTCACAGATATGTTGCAAACCTCCTGCTATTATAATTTCACAGCATATTGCCAGTCCACAATCTGGCCATACATCACAGCTTTTGATGGCTCTCTAGGCATGCGATCAGACACTACAATGATAATGGTAGCAGAAGACACATACAATAAAATGCAGCGTTAATTCACTGCAACGTGGAACGTTTGATCTTTCAACTGGTCACGTACCAGTTTCTTTTAAAACTGCAGGTTTTAGAACATCAGCCATATTCTTAGTGTGACAATTGTCTGAGCTACCTCAGTTGAAGTATCAGATATTTGGGTGAAGTGACAAGCATGCTCAATCAATCGCAGAAGTCCCAAAGACTTCTAAAGACTCTGGCAACATCTCTGATGCCACCTGTGTATGTAAGAGCCATCAAAGGGGTGACCCACACCACCGAGGCACACAAGACTTGTCATGTGGTTTCCTCTGTACTTCTCTCGGACATCCTTTTATTCACAGCTGTGCCCTAGAAAGCTGGCTCAAGGCTTTACATGTTGGGATCAGCCAAATGAAACACTGCTGCCCCAGGGATGAGGACCAGAGCAGTGGGAATAAGTTTTTCTTTTCACAAAAATGAGAGGGGTAGGGACAGGGTTAGGCTGGAAAGCCAAGTGGTCACACAGCTTCCTGCCTCTGTTGGAGTAATTTCTTGCCCATCACCATCAGCTGCCCTACATCCCAACCCTCCCTCAGCCGTGGTGGGGTGGTGGCAGGACATACAGCCAGCCTGGCTTGCTGAGGCTGTGCCACCGGAAAAGCTGGCAGGTGAGTCACAGCAGGGCTACAGCTGCCTCCCTAGCCCTGTAGCCTACTGCCCCCAGCAACGCTTGCTTTGCCCAGGCCTGGAACTAGCTCTTACCTCCCTGCTGATTTTTCACGTGCCTCCTTCCTGGTCTGCATTATAAATGACATAAGTACAGACTGATGGTGGAAATGTACAGAGCATCCCGTAATGAAAGTGACCCATGCTACACTGTAAGAAAGAAGACAGATTAAATAAGGAAGAAATAGGAGAGCAAAGATATGTAACAAGGAGGCTGTCGGAAAGAGGTAAGCGCTGTACGGATAGCAGCATAGAGAGAGAACAGGGCATCCTCTCACTTAATGAATATTTATTGCAAACTGCCGCCTATTATCTTTCAAAGAATTTTTATACAGTTCCCATGTCTTTCATCTGTTTCATGTTATGGTTTATCTAACTGTGGAAATTGCACGCGTCAGGTAAACGTTGATTTACATGCAAATTGCCTTCGCTAAACTCGCCTTTAAGTAAAATAAGATTCGGAAATAATTTTTTCTCATTAATTTGCAGTTTCAAAGAAACCCAAAAACACAACAAATGCAAATAATCTAATTCATTTGTAAATATAAAACAATTTGTTGGGATTTAACTTTGCCATATTTTTTCTCCCTTCCATGTGCTTGAAATAAATTGCAGTGTTTATCAAAGACAAACACAAGAGAGATGCTGGGTTGTTCCAATTCAATGTCTTTCTGTTCCTTCTCTTTTAAAGGGCTACTGTCAAGATAAAAATCTCTGCAAGATTCACTCCTGGGGTAACTGCTGAATGATATAGATTTATATCACACATTCAACTGGCCCCATAAATTTAAACCCAAATGTTACTTCCCTGGGTGACGCTTTAAATTATTAGAAATGAATTTTAAAAACCCTTGGCCTACATTTGCAAAAATGGCTAGTGATTTAGGGACTCAGTTTTTCAGGCCTCTTGCTAAAGGTGTTTTGAACTGCTGCTGAAAACAAGCAAGTTCCAGAAGCTGACGGTCACTTTGGAGCATCTCAACTGTAGCTCGTGCAACACCGTGATTGTCTACATTTTGCACTTTATTAGCTTGAACAATGACACTATATTTGATAATATGTAATTCTTAAAAAGATTAGTGGTTTAGTGCTTGATGCTGGTTAAATAACAGCCCTATTATGTCCCTATTTTCCCGTATATTAACTGGAGATAATATGAAAGGATATTCCTACTTGCTCTGGTTTTGTGGGCCGGTGGTCTAATATTTGCAAAGTTGTAAAAAGTACAATTTCTTTTTCATTAGGTGCTCTCTCTGGTTTTCAGCATCAATACACTGCTCTTTTATTTGGGTTTTTGGACTGATAGCTTAAGAATATCTTTGTGCCTGCTAGAATGACTGAGGATGACTGATGTGACAGATTCAAGTCTTCCTGAAAAAGATGTACATAGATGGTAACCAAAAGAAAACATGGTTTTAGAGCTGAATATTGGGCTAAGATTCCCAAAAGATGGGCTAAGTTTCCAGTTCTCCTAACAGGTCTTTGAGTGACTGTGGGCAAGACAGTTCCCACAAACAGGGATGAAAACAATTGCTTCTTACCATCCTTTGTCTTGCCTAGGTATTTGTATCACAAGTCCTTTGGGTTGCTTACAGTCTTCTCTAGCTTCTTCTTCTCTGTATGATGACATCCCATTAACTCTACCACATTGATACTAATAACAAACAATTAGAAAAAATCTGCTTCTACTTTAAACCATGAAATATCCCTTTCCAGATTTAAGCTGATCAGGCTCTTTACCAGACCTAATATGGCGTGGAAGCTGCTCAACCGTTTCACCTTTATAATACACACGTTTAAATATGTTTCATTACTTGAAGAAATTTCTCCCAATTTTAATGGGCAATTTGTTGCATTTATTGTTCAATCCTCTAATGCAATCCCTGCTGGCATCACCAAAAGTCATTCCTAACTTACACGTGAACTGTATAAAATGTCTTGATGTAATCTTATTTTACTGCAGACAGGTGTCCTCATTATTAAAACTATTACTACCACACTTGACTCTATATTCACTGACAGTTTCTCAGCAGAGAGGCCAAGAGCTAAATAGACCATAAAGAACAAAAATTCCTCTCAACCCAAAAGGTGATCCCTCTGTGCCAGTTCCTCAGGGGTACGGAAGGAGCATCTCTCCTCTAAACAGGCAGAAAACTTTCATCGCTAGCACTGTCAATCCGGAAGCAATACTAAAATTCCCCACTCAAAGGAATCATAAATCCATAGTCCTTGAAAGGAGAAGCAAAACTGGAGGCAGCCAGGGCTACCTGGGGCCCTGAGCCCTTCATATCTTGCAGGGCTGCTGCAAGGAGCCAGGAGAGGGAGCCCGTTAATTAGCAAAGCCCTCAGTGAGGCCCGCAGCAAGCTGGCGGTGGGTGGCAATTTGCAATACAACAGCAAGGAAATAAACAAGGCAAAGCTATCTCTGTCTGCCTCCCTGGCAAGAAAGCAGTGGGGAGGGAATCAGTGTTTGCCACTGTAATATTTGCATGTAACAAGAAGAAACATTTACAATTAATGGAGAGAGAACTCCTTACGCAGGCTGTTGAACGGAGACCAAAAAAGCGTTGGTCTTTTGGATCTCCAGTTAACGCAGCCTGAATTGTCTGGCCCTGCTACACAACTTCTCCCCAAGCCCTGGCTCCTTGACCACCCTGCCACCCAAGAGAAGGGATAAAGCAAGGGAGAAAAAAACACCCTTGTCAGATTGCAAAGGGAACATTACCAGGCACTGAGTAGGACAGAGATGAAGAATGATTTCGAAAAAGATAATTGAACATGTTGTAATTTGCTGTCTTCTGTGTTTCAATTTTTATCTGCTTGTAGCTCATTTCGCCAGTCATGCAAGCAAGTGCGAAAGGGAGGGAGAATGCACATGGATGTGTGCGTGCAGGGTTAGCACACATGCATGCAAATAAATTAATAATAATAATAAACCCACAAGCCTGGGCTTCCCTGTGAGGCATCTTCAGCCAGTGGCTGCATTTTAAGGAAGACGCATTATAAGATAGCAGTTCAAGCTCCTGGAGAGAGAGTGCTCTGCCATGAAGCTGTACTGATAAAGCCCTCTGCTCCACTGGCATCCTCTGCGTGCAGTCCATTGGAGATGGTGACTACAGCCCAGTTCTGGGGAAATCCCAGGCCAAGCAAAAGGAGTTTCTCAACTCTGATGCAATCAAAGGCCTAGGTCTCACAGCTGAGACGCTGTGAAATAGGAGCCTTTTTGAAGTGTTAACACTACTCTTATGCTAATGAATATTTATGCTGCTGACACTTTAAAGGCAAGGAAAAGAACAAACCCATGTTCACAGCCCTCTAACCAACAGGACTGTGTTACGCAAATCAATCAAGGTGAAGTCAGCAATCACTCACTCATTTACCTCTGCTGTCCACATTTGCTGCCAGCCTAATACTGAGTTATTCACAGCTGTCTTACATAGTGGGATTAAGATGGAGAATGGCATATTGGGGCCCCAAGCCACACAGGATCATGCCCTACTCTGAGTCATGTCCCTTTGACAAATTTGGCTCCCTGGTTCCCAGGAAACAGCCAGTGCAGATCTCTGCTTTGAAAGGGGTAGACAGCTCTTTTCACTTACAAGAGATTTCACACACGTAGCTAGCTTCCCTGTTACATGCCCATAGCCTTGACCTTCTCATGTCCACTGGCACACATGTGCATACCACACAGATGGAGAGAAAGAGTTCATGTGCTCCATACTCTGCTTTTCATCCCCTCTTTTGCAGTGTTTAGGGTAATAGCTTTATGGCCCACGACAACTAATCAATTCACTTTACAGCCTCCAGAAGATTATTGTATCTGGAGAGAAGCAGGGAGATCTGTAAAGGCACGTTCATTGCAAATACCCACTGGACTTACTGAGCCTGGCTGCACTTGGGATCAAATCAGGTTTCACTTAACCACAGGCCGGAGCACTTGTGATTTGCATGAGTAATTAGAACTGATTAATAGAATGACTTGCTTAATTAAGTTTATCTGAAAAGGTGCCCCTTGAAGACTCATGAATCTGAAAATCCAGAGGCAATTTCTCTTCAAAATCCTTTTTGGGTTAGAATGCTTTCAGCCTGGATCACTGGATGTATGTGTTTGTGCATGCATGTCTCTGCTGCCCAGATTAATCAAAGCGATGGAATGGATGCACAAAGGTCTCAGGCCTGATGACAGACCAGGATTCCTCAGCGAACTCAGAAGGGACTCTCATAATCCTGAATGAAGAAGTGCTGGCAACAGAGGTAATGGCTTTTCTGCCAAAAGTAAATGAGCATCTCTGTCTGACAACTTATGGCTCTGCTGAGCTTTGCTTTACCTTGTATCTTTCACCTTTGCCTAATTTTGGTGGAGCCCAGCTCCAGTAGTCTGACATGCTGACAGACCAAATCCCAATATTTTGTCTACACAACAGATTTAGACAATACTTTGTGATAGGGAACCTTTGTACCCACCCAATGTGCTGGTAAATCTACTATTTCCACAATCAGCAGAGGTATGCGTACTATGGTGGAGTTTGGGGGAAATATCAGCATAGACAAGAATAGTTTTCCTAGAGTAGGTTAGAGACCTGGAAACTTTTCCTACTGAGAGCTTTTGTTTTTTCTTTTGTTTTCCCTATACTGGAAGCAACATCAAGATTTTATTTCATTCAAAGTCAGAACAAAGCCAAACAACTTTGACATTTCCTGTGAAATAAAATTTTAACACATGTGCAAACATTTGGTTTAGAGCACTGGAAACATTGCATTTAGATGAAATCAAGGCATTTTTACAGTTTTTTGATTCAGAAATGATAAAACAACATTGCGAATGAACATTGCAACAGCAAAAGGCAGTTTCCAATGAAAAAAATGTTCTGTCAGCAAAGTCAATGGCCTTTGCAAGCACCAGCCTCGCTGAAAGGGGAGATGGAGCCAATTGCTGGGGCTTGTGAACTGTTTTATCGGATGGTGGGTGGAGGATCAAGCGACGGCGTGCAGTCTCATAAACCAGAGAGCACTGTAACGTGAGGGACTCTATGTTCTTACAGGTGCACAAGAGCTTCATGGTCACTCCCTGCTGTGATCTGAAAAAGGTACAGATGTTTACACAGCATGCTTTATCAAGGGTAATGATGGGGTGGGCAACCTGCACATTTTACTCTTCTGTCAGCACCCAAAGAAGGTGCCTTCTGCACACACAGGACGTGAGGCTGGGAGGAGAGCTGAAAGTGCTGGCAGCAGAGCAGGGAGGCACATGTCCCTTACAAGCAAGATGGGGTGCAGAGCCCAGACTAATAAAATCTGTTGGGTCTGTGCTGGCTCTGCATGACTGAATAAGGCACTTACCTGCCATCCTTCTCAGGTGAGGCTTGGCTGCTGCAAGAAAGGTCAGGACCACGCAGTCCACTGCCTTGCCCAAAAAGGCTATTTAATGGGAGTTTGGGGCTTTTTTCTTACATAAGGATCTTGGGGCTAGGGATGTGCCAAGTCCACGGTCAGGCAGCAGTTAAATATGGAGCGGCATCTGGAGAGGGGAAGGGTCATTTGTAGATGAATTAAAATGAAGTGCCAAGAGAAAAAAAGGATGATGAAAAGGGAAAAAGTCAACCAGATCAATCAAGGAAACAGGCATCTGGAAGAAGCACTTATTGATCCAGCTGTTAAAGAAACCTTCTGAACCAGATTACCCAGCAGCCACAGACTCCTCTCTCCCTGAGATACTTGCTGTGGTTAATCAGGAAAAGAGGTGACATGAGACAAAGGAATAAAGCCCAGTTTTTCCAGGCTGAGGTTGTTCCCTTAGAAATCCTCAAGAGGATGAAACAGTTGGACCTCAAATGATATAGTCAGAGCAGAACAGAAGATAAAAGATTTAAGGATTAATTATGTATCTGTGGAAATTTTACAAAAAAAGGGAAGCAAGCCTTTTCTAGCTTTGCACCTTTACTCATCTCAAGATTTTTGGGAAATTAGCAAGGGAAGATTTTCATGCTCTCCTAGTACCATACTGTGAGCAGTATTAGAAAGTTGTCAGGGGATGTTAAACTGGATTTTTTCTCTATTCAGCCTAACACAGTTGCTTCTGCTCCTTTTTTCTTTCTTTCTTTTTTTTTTTTTTTTTTGTTACTCTCTTTTCTTGCTTCTGGGAGTTCCAGACTCTCTTGAGCACTCTTGAGTGTCATCCCCTTTTCTCTTCCAGATTTATTCCATTTGGGCACAGCAAGAAGATGCACCTGGTGTCAAGAAGTTGTCAGGAAGCAGTAGGTAGCGATTTGGATTTCTCGTTGTTTTTTAAATGTCAAGCCTTGCACTTCTGAAGCAAGTTCTTTGGAAAATCTAATTTGTGCATCCTGAGTCACTGTTAGTTCTTTACATAATAAATCATGGCCAAACCAAAGCACCTGATTTCTAATATATGCTCAACTTTGTATCTGGGGCCATCTTTATAGGAACGGGTAATAAGAGGAAATAACCAAGAAATGCCTTTACTCCAGTAAACGTAGAGCACATAAGAGCAACAGGATTGTGATGCTGCAAAAACAACTCACATGTTTGAAGAGACTGATAATAATATCCTGCAATCGAGCACTCATCAGAACCTTAGATTAAAAAACCCCACATTATTCCCTGCTTAGGAACATAATAAGGCCAAAAGCAAGGGATGGTGACTATGCTTAATTAAAGATCTCCATAAATGCCACCACAAAACCCAAACTGAATTAAAAACCTGATCTTGCTTCCAGTTCAAAGGCATCCTGTTTATATGCCTCTCTGTGTCTGTCACTGTCATGCTGTCACAAGATTTGTTGATCCTGGTCAAGCTCATAGGAAGAAGTACCAGGATAATTTCTAAAGGAGTGGGGGACAGAAGCAGCATATAGCAGTAACATCCTAAGAAAGTCAGCTTTGAAAAACCTAAATGCACAGATACCAGTGGTCAGAGTTCAGATTCAAAGCATACCCATTTTGGTGTTCTTAACTGAAGCTCTGAGGAATAGGAGAATCTGGGAATAAAAATTTCAGGCCCTGTGTAACTTCTGGAAAGTTAGGAATACAGGTTTGATATGGCCAAGAATCAAAATACATGTTTTCCGCTTCTCTGTCACTTCCCATTTAAACACAGTGGTCCCCTTCTGTCCCACTGCTTTTCTATTTTGGCTCAGGAGATGCTCCTTCTTCAGATCACTGTTGGGTGTTACGAGAAGGAAAAGGGTAAATAACATATGAATTTTGCCTGACTGAAGGAAACAAGAAAGACAAAGAACAGCAAGATTGAAAAGGTTACCAAAGTTAATTGGCACACTGGCCCGCAAGACTCTTACAACCTCTTCTGTTCTGGTTATGAATTATTCCCCCATGCGCAGAGCTTATCACAATCATCAAAATCGCCCTTCCTCCGGCGATCTGAAAGGGATATGCCAATCCCTTCCGCGTGCAGCGCACAAGCACAGATGGAGCATTAGGCAGAACTGCTGTGAAAATATTCAGAATTATCTCAAATCTATCCACACCTCCTTTTTTGTCTTCCATCCCCACACCCAAGCCCACCTGTTCCTGCACTACCTTCAGTTTTCTACGCTAATCAAGCAGCTTTCAGAGCCTCGACATCTGCACCTTCTTACTCACTCCTAAGCCCATTAGCCCACAATCTGTTGGTATTAATACACAATCCATGTGCCTAGCTCGAAACTGCACGTGAAGACAATGAAATGTAAGGTGCATTTGAACTACGGCTTTAAAGAGATGATGGCAGTTCTCCAACTGCGTACATTTGCAGTGGTTCCCATTTATCATGTGCATGTTCCCTTGTATATGCTAAGGCCTAGGCATGTGAGAAAGCAATGCAAGAACCAACATCAAAACACAGAGATGCCAGGATGTGAAGCAACCATATGAATAGCCCAGTTTTGCATAACATATCTTGCAGCTATCCCCAAAAAACATTTGTGTTACAGTGAACAGCACTGAGGAATGTTTCATGGGGCTTTCTAATGTGGACTGATACCTTCCCACAGCCTTTTTTAAAAACCAAGATTTTGATAACAAGTGTTTTGGGATATGCTTATTTAATTCTCCATCCTCTGTTGGCTCATGTACCCACACTGGAAATGACAGGGGATGCTGTCAGCCAGGCATGATGCAAGTTGGCAGAGTTAGGCACAGGACGAAGGGGTGTAACAGAAGCAGGAGATGGATCTGCAGATCCAGGCAGGGCTCATCCTGGCTTTTAAACAGTGATATGCTCAAGTCAACAACAGGAGGCATTTGCAAGGCTTCTGGATGCGTGTGTACAAAGGAACTGAAGTGGACAAGCCTGGAATTGTAGGAAGTGATACAGGACAAAGTCAGCAGAGCTGGATATGGAAAGCCCAGGGCTGAAAGAACAAGGAGTGCAGCAAGGCACAAAGAGTTTTTTCAACTCTACAAAACATTTGGCTATGGAAAGCTTGTCTTTTCCTTATTGATGTAAATCCTGAGTGAAATACTTATTGCAACTAAAATAAACATATAGGAAAACAGAAAACAAATAAAATAAATTTTTCAGCAAACCCATCCCGTAGTGTCATTTTAGAGCAAGTAAGTGCTCTGAACGCTACCCCTTAATGCTTTTTAAACAGCAGTTTAGGGAAAATACAGTTAATATGCTTATGAAAATAAACATGTCCTGCTGGTGTAAATCTCTCCTAACACCGTCAAGGACAATAGACTTTATTTACACCAATGAAACATTGAGGAATGTGACCCATGATCTCTGCCAGAAAGGGTTGCATTTATGTTCTTTAGAAAACTCAAAATGGAAAACAATAGCTAAGAAACAGCAAGGACTGGAAGAGAAGGAAGAACTGGAGCTAGAGAAGAGAGGGCTGGGAGTGGAAGCTGTGTTCCAGGCAAGACGATCAGTAGAAGTTGAAGAGAAGGAGAAAGTGGAAACTGCAAAGTGAGGGAACAGAAAGGTCAGCAAGGAATGGAGGAGACATCAACTACCAGGTAAGTCGAACAGTAACGCAGTAAGGGTCATTATGGACTGGGACAGTCGGCAAAGATGGGGTAACACTACAGCAGATCACACAGACTTGGACTGAGGTGTCAGAGACAGGGGGAGAGAACACAGCCCTTGAGCGAAGATAAGGTCAAGTAAGTGACCATCAGAGCAAATGAAGGATTCAGTTGAAAGCTGAAGGTCGAATGAGGACATGAAGGAAAGAAGCTGAGTGACAGGGGGGAAGGATGAAGCTGGCAAGGATGAGATGAAGCCCTGAAAGCACTGACATCCAATAATAGCAAGGCAGCATGATGCTGTCTTGGACATTCAGAAGAGAGGACACAAGCTTCACAGTAACAGAGAGAAATCCAGAGCAGAAAAATAAAACAAATAATCTCTGCCTCCTCTGGGGTTTCCTGTTGCATCATTTCCATTTTAAATGACATAAAAATACTTCCAATAACCAGAGAAACACTTAAAAATTAAGAAACACTTGTTCCAGTTAATGTGTCTGAACAGTGTCAACATGCACACACACGCATGCACATGCAAAAATCACCCAAAAAAAAGTTTCCCCCGGGAGGTTGTTATTATGCAAAAATTACTCTAATTAGGTCATGAATATATTAGGCCGCATTCAGTGCCAACAACAGCGGGGGGAAAAAGAGAGAGAGAATTGGAAATGTGACATGCATACACTCCTGGTGTGGTTAGGGCGACTGGATTCCAAAATGCCATAAAGAGATAAAAAGGTCACCCTGTAGGGAGGTAATTGGTACAGCACTCTAGCAGCTGATTAAAGGGATCTTTTTTTCAGGGCTGGGGGAGGAGGAGGCGGGGGTTAACGTTGGATCTCCCCTGACAAAGTATATGATCTTGATCAAACATCTGCTTTTAGGACAATCACAAAGAAAAAGGAAGAGGCTGACACCCTTGACATACTATTGAAGCAGACGCATTTGTTTAATAATACCTTGACTTGCATGTTTTAAGACAACATTAAAGGCAGAGGGTACTTTCCCTCCTGCGGGTTACTCTCTGTTCAAACATGTGAGCCTTCGTTTTCCTAGCTCCCACCACAGCTACTGCTCAGACACTGCCCACGTTGCATTAATAAGAAGTAAATGCTTTTAATGAGTCAGTAATGGCTGGGGGAACAGTACAGGGGAAAGCTGCTTCTTCACCCTCTCTTCCCCTCACCAAATACCAAATGATGACAGGCTCCCATAGGTTGAAGTAACACAACTACTGGCTTGGCAGGCAAGGGAGAACAGCAGAAGGGCTCGGAAACACCAGTCGCACACACTCCCCATGGAGAAATATAAAGAAGCTGGTCTTGGATGGATTGTAAACAACTCTTAAAAACTGCATTAAATAAGATGCCATTTAAACTCTCAAAATTATTGGTGGCACACATAAAGGCTCACTTTTGTGTTTGTAAAGGAGATAGTCTGGCCCCACATTTGGGGCCAGGACCGTAGCTGATGCACTAGGAGTAGGCAGGGAAGAAAGGAGGAGAAGCAGGCAGGAACACAGGCAGCGCTGCTCCTGGCAGAGAGGACAGCAATAGCAGGGAGCAGGGTGCACTGATTTTAAAGCTGCTTAGGAACCAGTTCAGTTTTTAGACTCTTCTGCCTCCCCAGACTGAAGTACTCCTTGCACTGTCCAACTGAGTTTTGCTGTGGTGCGAGCTCCAGTTTTAATATTGATGGCCACCGGCCTTTTACCCTGCTTAGAGTGATGAGCAGTTACATGTTATGCTGAGTGTACAAGCATTCCCAATACCACCACCTATGGAGCTGAGCTACTGGTAGCAGAAATGGAGAAATGCCTGGCACAGAAGGCGACTTGGATCAGCTTAGCATGGACCACCCTTCCCTGCCAGCAACGCCTGGGCAAAATTTAGAAACAATGATTCTGCTACAGTTTTGTCTATGAAGAAGAGATTTTAAGTCACACAGTATGGGCTTGAGCTTTAAGGTGCTACTTAAAGGTGCTATGCTTTAAATGCCACAGGTTTAAGTCCCTCTTTTGATTTACAATTGACTAAGGAAGATAACTGTTAGATTGACTTGCTTCCTTCACCACCCAGCAAAAGAAGCATATACTGAAAATAGCCTCAGAATTAGTAGTTTCGGTCTATGATACCCAGAGAAGAATTTTTCAACTACACTTCAAGTACAGCTGGGTAACATTCCCATCCAGTGAGAAATACTGACATTTCAACATTCATTCTGGTCCCCCAGCAAACTAAAAAGTTGAAATTAAACATGTATTGAACTGAGTCAAAATAAAACATTTAGCTCACTTCTATAAAATTAAGTTTTATGACTTAGATTGAACTGACAATAAAATGAAGTCTTTCATTTTGATTTCCCAAAAGAAAGTTTCAATTTTGTAAAAAATCTTTTCCCAGAAAATCATTCCCATGGAACATTCCCAACCACCTGTAATTTTCAACGATATGGAAAATAGCCACTGCCACTCCCTACAATATAGTACTGATCACTGGAGTCCACGTATCCCTTAAAAATGCATGCCTTATGGCTACAATACTAGTTAAAAACAAACAAACAAACAAACAAACAACCCCCACCTCATTCACTAGACTCTCCTGATGCCTAGGACCTTAGTAGTTTAAACTACAACTATAAGACACTCCAAACTTCTGCAAACAGAATGGCTCATCAAAAGCAACAGATTTAAGATGTGATGTCCAGTCACTGCTGAAGCTTTCATTTCTTTTTTAAAAATAATTTTCTTTCATTTTCCCTTGTAGAGTTCACAGAGTAAACAAATCCAGAGTGGTTTGTCAATGGAGGATGGAGGGCCTGTTTTATTTCTCTCAAAATCAATACAGGTGAGACATTTATAAATTTAGGCTACTTTAAAAGAAAAAAAGGAAAGAATGTGGCATGCATCACTACATCACTATTAGACAATTTTTCATACACTTTAATTACCATACATAATCTTAGATACTTTTATAACTTATATACCTATCACCACATCATTTTAGCTTTCCAAAATCTTATTTACACGTTGCCTTAGAAAATCCTTATGAGGGAAAGAAGATTACTATCATCCTATACAGGTAGGAAACACGGAGAAACAAAGTAACTTGCATTATAGCCACACTGTAGCAAAGAAAGCAATTGAGCCCTTGTCTTTTTTTTTGTTTCTTTTCCCTGAGAAAAGAAATTAGGAGGGAATTAAAATGGAGGTATATGCCTAAACCCTTTGGAATGGAGATGTCTCCCATAGCTGCTCCCTGCTCCTTTAACATCTCCACAGAGGCTTCAATCAACCTCCTCCTCTTGCACCTGCAAGCCAGAAGCACTTTGTAGGAAATGGGGGGTACGCAGCAGGCACGACAACCCTGAAGATAGATACAGGTGCTATGGGGATGCTGACAGTGTTTCAGAGCTGAGGGACAGGCAGAAGGACAAAGTCTACGGCAGAAGCAGAAGAAATGACACTGGCTCCTTTCCATGCGCTTAGACTTAGTTACTTATACTCTGACCACTGAAGGAGCTGGTCGGGGGACAGGCGGGGAACTTCTGTTAAAAAATAAGGTTTGTTTACGTACAAATTTAGACTCTTCTAATTTCAGTTTCAAACTTGCTTTGTAGCAAATGTTTAACACAGCAGTTGTTAAAATATTTGGCAACTATTTTTCTAACCAAGAAGCCGGTCATATCATCCATCATTCGCAAGCACTTTCATCTGAAGAAGAATCTCAATCTGTACCACCTGCCGTACCTGTGCCAATAGTTGTATGCAGACCACAGGAGTGATAGAGGGGGAAAAATCCTCTCTGTCTCTCTGATGAGAGAAACAACGCTATCTGAAGGGACAATTCCTTGCTGCTTGCACGAGGTCTGGTGCCTTATGTCCCAAAGGGCACTCAGCACCTTGCAGTATCTGCCCTGTGTAGTGCCCTACAAAATCGTGGGCACATGCAAGCACTGATACAAGCATCTCTAAACCCAGTCAGCACAAAGGACAGGCAGGCATGGAAATGGCTCATATATCCATACTGTGCAGCTCATGCCTTCAATATCCCAATGAAATAGCTGTACAGGCTTGTATCGCAGAGCACTGATTTCTCCAAGTCTTTACAAAAAAGGACAAATTGTGATCCCCTCCCTCCAAGACCACCAAGACAGGACAAAGAATCCCTACAGTGTTCA
The DNA here is from genome assembly GCF_000690835.1 of Fulmarus glacialis. Lineage (NCBI taxonomy): Eukaryota > Metazoa > Chordata > Aves > Procellariiformes > Procellariidae > Fulmarus > Fulmarus glacialis. Next base: position 9,566 of record NW_009186945.1, on the reverse strand, counting down.
GCATCCCTGTATCGCTTTCTTAACCAATAGTTATTTCATAAGTAAGTATAAAAGGAAATAAACTGGGCAGGCCTGCGCACCACTAGAGTGTACTGGGACTGCTACCTTGTGCCTTGTGCTACCTTGTCTGTCTAGCTGTCTGTCTTCTCTATCATCTGTTGTTTCCCTCCTTAGGCTAGATAGAGACTCTCTAAGACAGTGAATACTTTTTGTTCTCTCCATTTAAGTTTCTGTGAGCACTAATATTGACAGCTTTTGAAAGCACACATACAAGGGAGCATTTGTTCTCTATTAACAATGTTGTTATGAGATTGTCTGTGCTGTGCCATTCCCCACCTCCTAGGATTTCATATTACTGACATGTAATTTACATGATTAAAGTATACAAAGAACATAGATGCAGGAGCTACACTGAATACCCCAGGAGTGGACATTTTGGACTGAAATAATGAAAATTGGCAGGCTTTCTACAAAGATCTAATAGGTATATTCCACGCTAATTCCAAGCTAATAACTGACAGAGCTGCCCCCTTCCCAGAAATGAAAGTCTGAATTGATGTGACCCCTATTTTGTTCCATCAATAAACTGCAGAGTATAAACGTGTTAACATGTTTCTACTGCTCACCTGCAGCTGCAGAAGCTCTTGCAACTTGCCTGCATGGGTGCTACACTTGATACTTTGCCTCCATTTCTCTGATGCAGAACTGACTGATAACTTGTGTGACATAGTCCACCTGTGATAAAACCCAGAACCCCAAGTGAAACAGCTACAACACAGTGTGCTTGTACAGCTCCTTTTATACACACCATTCTGAACAGCTTTCCAGAGTTTAAAAACAAAACACGATCCCAGAAGAGTATTAAATAATAAATGACTATAGAAGGGAAAAGACAAAATGGCACAGGCAGGAAAGAATCAAAGGGATAATCTGAGATAAGACCTGAAATGAGACTGTAAGTCGACAAGTGGGAAAAGTATAAAACGGCTAATCTAGACAAGATCAGGAGTGGATTTACAGTGGGCAGAGCGCTAAGGGGCTGAACTTCCTGGTCCTCACTGGCTAGCGCTGCAGAGGTGTAGTACAGCCTCCCCCACGATGGCTGCCTCTGCCCTGCGTGTTTTCTGAAAAGGGCAAGGCTCTAGATGAAACAGTCAGTGGCATTTCATTGGCACTGGTCTCAAAATTTTGTATTTTGTGCACTCGTGGAGACTAAAAAAAAGCCACACATGCAGAAAAATGTATAAAAAACCTGCCAACAAACCACACACACACAAAGATTTTCTCCAACATTTTCCAACTCTTTGCCTGTATCTGATACTCCCTAGCGTTCCTTTACATGCTTAATGAAATCACATTTCACCACAAAAGTAAAAATATATGTAGATCATTATTGTACTTCTGCAAGAACTGGGCTCCAACATCATAAGCAGTGTCACAGAAATCCTTGGGGTTTGAAAATGAAATGTAATTTCCAATCTATTAATCTAATTCTGAAAATAAACAAACAAAACTTCTCACCAGACTCATGAGTTGTATCTCTACTGCTGACTTATCCAACTTACATATCCAGAAGTTAAGGGGAACTCCAAAATCTGGTTAAACTATGCCCTCAGGACACTCTGCCTGCAAAGTTCTTCTTCCACTAGATAGATACACATGTGGCCTGTTTCCTCCATTAAAAAGTCTTAATAGCGTTTCCACCCCAGGCCTGAAGGTAACAGAAAAGTCCCTGCTAATAATGCCCTGAGATCACATCCAACTTGTACAAATAATGGGGGTTAGAATACTTTTGAGGATCAGGGTCACAGCGAATATTTCTGTTGCTACACTGGATGAACATACCTTATGTTTTCCTCTATTTTGCAAGTGGGGAGCAATACATTTCACAACTATAATCAATTCACCATTTTCAGAATCTATCACATAACCTATTTCCAGCAAAAATTGATTTGACATGTGCAAACACCTGTTTGGCTGTAGCATCCTCACATAAGTTTTCAAAAGGAACCAGTACATTTTTTTGCAAATCTATGCCTCTTTTGCTCAAGGACAAATCTTTCCTGTGCCGCCAACCTGGTCTCTTTTAGTGCATTGACCTCTATTTCTGACAGTTTGGTAGTTTCCTCAGTATCACTGCTCATTTGAGGAACAGTGGAAAATATCTCCGACCTCTCTCAGAGTTTTCAATCCCTAAATGACCTTCATGTATCATTTTAATCATATTTCCCTGTAACATGTTTCAGATCATCATCCTGGTGCCCTTAAACAAAATCCTTTGCAGTATTGAGAACTTCTCCTTAATCCTAAAAGAGACTGGGCACATAAACTTCTGGCCAATAGTTTCACTGATTTTCTAAAAGGTCTATTCCTTAATTATATTACCAGGACAACTCTTTACATTTTCTTAGGATTAGGAAGGTTGGTGGTTTTTTTTTTTCTTTAATCAGATGAACGTATCCCTGCTTGTTTGTGTGCTTTCCCATAAATCTTTCTTACAAATGCTCGAGAGTATAACTGCAGTCACCAGACCTCTTCCTCTACTGTTCAGTTTGTAAATCATACATTTGCAGTTGGACAGAAAAAATAATTCCTCTTCGCCTGGCAGGTGTCTGCCCAGTGCTTCCTGGAAACTGCAATGAATGGCTTGCAGGCAGTTTCAGCTAATATCGGCCTCCAACAAATACATCCTGGAAATTTTTCATAACCATGAGCTGAGCTGGGACATCTTTCTCCACTTGTATATACTGAGATTCAGATTTTGCTGCAGCTTTGATACATAACTCATTGGCCGCCGGTTTTGAACACATTATATAGATAAATGCTCTAGTACCTGCTCTGGTAGCTTCGTGTTTAACATTACCTTCTATCCCTCTCTGTTAAGACCTTGGTCATTAATTGCTGTTTATTTCTCAAATTCTTCATGAGAACGTGTATCCTATCTCTACTGGGCATATTTGCATGAATACGATCTCAGGTTGTGGATCTGGACAGCCATACAAAGCCATGTATTTTCCAAACTGCACGCTTCCTTGGTCCATTAGGGTAGGCATATTACTGACAGCCTGAATCTTCTTCACATATGTCTGTACATGTTCCTAGTTACCGTCTATCCCAAGGGATTTACATATTCCCTCACTGTGGCAAGCATCCGTATTAGCTTCTCCAGCATCACCCCAAAATACAATTTTTCCGCGGATGCCAAACACAACACAAATTGGTGCTATTTCTTCGAACTGCCAAGGAGATGGTTGATGGCATATACACACTTTCTTTTCTCAAGAGTACAAGCCAGAATTTTGCTGATGCTTTAATCATAGACAGATACTTGGAATTAGTCAATAACTCTTGTAAGGTAATGGAAATTTTTGCTCTTTGCATATTGCTTTAATTATGTGGGCTCTAGACACAGGTGTAGAGAGCCATCTGCCGTTCTGTTGATTCTTCCAGTTCCTGCGTGACTCCCAGAGTCTACTCAGCTCCCTCTTTGTATCTGTTCTTTAAGGGAAAACAAACTTTTCTCAAAGGAGGGGTAAGAACTACATGCCTTTGCCACCCCCATCCATGGGGACCTTCTTTAATTCCAAAAGGACATCCTCAAGCTTATCCTTAATTATTTTGTTTCCCTCCAATAGATCCATCATCTTGACACAACAAATAGCCTGACGAAGTTTTACTCGACAATGGTGAGTTTTCCTCTATCACTATGAGAAATTTTATCTTTTGCTCAGTGTTATTTACCCAAAAAGGATTGGTAGCCCTGTATTTTAAATGTTGGCTGAGTGCATTAATTTCTCCTGTCTCTTCTTGTGTGTCTCAACTCAGTATGGAGCCTATGTGGTCAAGGCGAAGGTTCAGAACAGTTTTGTAGTCAAAAAAATGCTCTGGAAACAAAATGGAGTTCATAGCTTGACAGAAAGATATGAGATACATAACATCAAATGCATCATTTATACGTGGTATATAGCTAGGGTCTCCCAAATTATTCAGAACAGGTACAATGCTTAAAAGATTTTCTAAACAATTCTTAAATTATAAAATGATTGAAGTAGAAGGGCAAAATTTTGGTTTCTGAGGTGATGGGAACACAGCTGAGTCATTAGCTGAGACTCTCTTTTCCCATATTGCAGGCTTTGTACTTCGTTGAGACAAATGTACTGCTGGACCACAATCTGAGAGGTCAAGCAACTTTCCTTTGGAAGCAGTATGTTTAATGGAAGTCTTGAAAACCAAAGAACCTGCATTCTGAAGCCATCGTTTAACCTTCTGCCATATTTTTTGTTAATACTCAACTGATGTACTGATGAGGGGAAAATGCAACAGGACAGGGAGAGTTTTCTCTCTCCTGAAGTGTCATTCTAGTGGAAAAGCCCACTATAGGCTGATTACAAACCCACCTCTCATCGTCATACAAGCAAGTAAAAAACCCTTACTCTTTTGCATGTCAAGGTTTAAGTCGCATTGATAACTAGAATTTGTTCTCAAATTTTTCAATACTTTAATCTCTTTTTGAGTTAAAAAATATGAACAGCTCTTTTTCGAAATTTTTGTGAAGTGTCTGATGTTTCTTTGTGTCCCTCTGTCAACCCAATGAAATCACATTATATCACAAAATCCAAACTTAAGTAGATTTTACTGACTATCCTCCAGGCAGCTTCACTGTTCATTTTTAATCCATGTAGAGGGCTTAAATACCACAGCGATAAGTGTTTTATACAGGCATTTAGATAGATTTTGACATTGGTTCACGAAACAGGCAGTCTTCAAGGGCAGCAATTGTAGAATCTCTAAGAAATTGCCGTCGTTCAGGAAACAAGACATGATTGTCCATCATTGTAGCTGACGGAGAAAATAAAAACTTGTGGAATAAATATATTCTGTGACAGCGCCTGTCATTGGTGAATTCTTTTGCCCGCCACATCAAAGATAGCGGATGATATACGGAAGACAGAGGATTTTTTGCTGACAGATAGTTTTCCACAATTTCCAAGCTGCTAACGGAGTACAGATATTGTTTTTCAGTTCTCTCTAGCCTGGCCAACACTTTAATGTAGTATTGATATTTAATTTGTTCCTTTAATTTAGCAATCTGGTGACCCTTCAATCCCACTTACTAAGAATTTAACAAATTATGTCTTCACTTATTAATGGAAGAGGAAAAAGTGAAAGTGAAATAGTGGGAAAAGTGAAAAGTGGGAAGTTCTATAACCAAAAACTTCTTTTAGAGCTAGTTAAAGTTGCTAAGAGATGTTAAGTACCTCCTATTCCCTTTGTTTACAGGCACCGAGAAGCCTCAAAGTAAACAATTTAAGGTGCCATAAATTTTATACTATCCACAGTGTAAGCACTGCATTACGCCAAGGAGAAAGAAATACGTATTTCGTCACTGCATAGAGAATTTAGCCACTACTCACAACAAATGCTGTAATGCAATGTCAAATCATCAGTAAGTAATGTCAAAAATAAAACCAGAGAGACCCAAACCAATTCTCAGACTTTCTTGAAAAAGAAAGAAGGAAAGAAAGAAGGAAAGAAAGAAGATATGGAAATACTGATTGGCATGTTCAGAATTCATGCAGCTCATGAGCCTCAAGACCTGGAATCTGCACTTTCATTTCTAGAAAGTGTGTTTCTCACCCTTCTATCTTTCAAAAAAACAAGTGAACAAAGTGCAGGCCAACCCAGTGAGGTTCTTCTGATCATCTGTTTTGCTAAATATTAAAAAAATAACAAACACCTCTAATCCAAAAGTTATGTTAACTACCAAAGTTAACTATGATGATTTCAATGCCCCCTTTACTATTTCACTGTTAGTTACTTCAGTGGCGTCAGCTTCTTTTGTAGTCCCAGATCATCAGTTAAGAAATTGCACAGCAAAATAAACAACATAAGGAAAGGTGCTGCCCATAATACATTAATTTTATATCTAATTCATAAAACTTCTAATTTAAAGGAAGCTGAAGCACAGTTTCCTCTCTGTCAAAACAGATTTTCACAACACGAAGGGACTAGGACTGAGTCCTGGACAACCTGCAATTGCTGTACAGAGACACCATTGTTTCTGCTTCGGAAGGTTCATTTTTCCAGAATAGCAGACCTTTGGTTTGATGGCCATTTTATATGTTAGCAACTTCAGCTTAAAAGAGTTTTGATTTTGTTTTTCTTTATATCAAAGTGAACAACTTCAACAGACAGAATGACAGAAATGCTTGTTGGAAGGGAACCCTAGAGGTCATTTAGTCTAATCTCCCACTCGAAACTAGATCAAGTCAGCTGTGGATTTGTCCAGCCAAGTCTTAAAAATTCCAAGGATGGAGGTATTTCAACAATCTGGGTATCTTTTCCTATGCAACACTTCCCTCCCAGTGAGTAAGTTTTTCTTAACATCTCATCCAAACCCTGCAACTTGTGTCCACTGTGCCTTGTTTTATCATTTGCTATTATTGGGAAGAGTCTGGCTCTGTTGTCTTTGCCACTCATCAAGTAGCTGTCAGCTACTATTTGCTCACTCCACTGTCTCCTCTTCACCAGACTAAATGAACAAAATTCCCGCAGTTTTTCCTCATAATCCGTGCTTTCTTGGTTCCTGACCATCTTGGTTGCCCTCCACTGGACCCTCCCATTTCTCAACATCCCTGTAGAACGAGGAAGCCTAAACTGGATACAATATCCTCAGGTGGCCTCAGCATGGCTGCACAGAGGAAAATAAGAACATCCCTTGGTCTGTTAGCCACACTTCGTGTACTGGGCTACATTAAGATGATTGTCTTATTCTGCTGGCTCATATTCAGCTTGGTTACCTTAACCTCTAGGTCCTTCCCAGATGGGCTGCTACTCAAAGAGATGGTTCCTGGCCTGTACTGACAATGGATTATTCTGCGCCAGATGCAGAACGTTTCCTTGCTGAACTTCATGATATTCCTGTTAGCCCAGTTCTCAAGTTTCTCAGGATCTCTCAGTGGAAGCTCTGCCAACTCAGAACCACACATACATGTGCCCAGTGCCCTTCAGGGCAATGTTTTTCAGATACAAAACCAGAAGATCCCTTCTTGCTAATCAGGAAACCAAGCGGTAGAGAGAGCAGTACAAGGTGGAAGGTAGATGTGACCACTGGAGAAGAAGTCACTGCCATGAAAAAAAATGGCAAAGCTAGACAAATGCAGCTCTAGATGGAGTCTCCTCCTTATAAAAGGCAAAGCAATCAGGAGCAGAACACCAGGAGCAATGCAAGAGCCTTCCCATCTCACTTTAATCACAGTATTTCCATGCTGTGAAGGGTTGTTTGTGGAGGAGATGGAACTAGTTAATGTCACCTCAATCTCCTGGGGTGAACATGCCGTTACACGACACCTTAACCCCTTTGCTCTATCAGCTCCTCTCTTGGAAAGGGCTGTCGCTTAGAAGATGAAATATATTTACAAATTAATTAACTTTGGCCAGTGACTGAAGAATTAGATTTCCACTAACAGGGATTCTGTCTGAGTGATGGATACACAGAACACTGGAGGAATAAAATACTAGCCCTTCTTGCCTCCCAAATCTGAATGCTCAGCAATCACACAACCTTTCCCTTCATCAGTCTTTTTTTCTACACTGTCAACCCTTCTTTTCTCAAAGCCAATAGAATTTGCTTTAGTAGATGAAGGTACGTGTGTACTGAAGAGAGTATTTGATCTCTGAAAACAGCTCATCAACTCATTAAATAGACAGAGGCCCATTACACAGCAGAACTGTGAAAGGCAAAGCGGAGTCGGTGGTCAGGACAGAAGCATGGGATTAGCTGAGAATAAGACTGCAGCCTCTGATGCATAAAACAGTTTCTGATTTCAGGACCTGAAGCAGGGGCAAGCCCATGCGAAAGAGATCATGGCACAAGCTGTATATTATATGGGTTGGAAGTTTCATCTTGTTCTTTCTCATGTAAAACACAAGCTGTTTGTCAGAGGAATTGTATTTGCACAGCTAGGGGGATGTTATAGAATATAGGCTTGCACACAACAGTGTGGGAAGAAGAGGAGACTGTTCTGATGGTGTTGAACATAAGTTACTGGTGTGATGAAGTACTCACAGAGCAGGGGTTACCGTTTATTCCTGGAAACAAACATTGCTGCAGAATTCAGACAGTCTCAGCAGAAGGGTAAAGGGGAGCTCATGGCCCCAGTTCTTAGTCAGTCATGCAATAAAGCTTCAGGTGGAGAGCAATGCTAAACAGGCCTTCATCATACTGCTTCTTTTTCATGCTTCCTCTCTGGAGTAAGAAGCCTTAAGGAGCCACTTGCAACTCCTGTTGTATTAATTCTACTCTGCAACTTGTTAAAGCAGCAAAGCAGAGGCCCAGACAATTTAAGCTATCAGCAATTCATTTAGAGACTTACAGATTAGCGACACTCCAAGGATATAAGAGACTACAAATAAAATAAGCTTTGCTTGCCTCAAAGAACGAAATTGAACAAAAAAAATCCAAATTCATTTGTCAGAGAGAATGTTCATTATTTAGTGAACAAAATTCATCTTCAAAGTCATCAAGTGTTGGTCCAACAGTACATCTGATGTTTGTGAGGGTTTGCTTATATCAGCTACAGAACTAATACATTTTGAGACACTTCTTGCAAGAGTTGTGGTTCCTTGCCAAATGTCCTGACCAGACTTAAATGTTGATAATTAGGTTCTTCCCTCTGTGAGATCTCTCCATGATTTGAAATAGCAACAATGACTTTTCTTTATTTTCTGTTCTGCATTGTTAGCAGAAGTCAAAATGTGCTATGAGATAGCTGCTGTGTTTTACTTCAGAGATAGGTAATGAGACTTCTTCTATCTAATATCTGTACTTTCTTATTTAGCGGAAGATATTTATGTGTTATTCTTTTTACATTTAGAAAGGTCATTTAAATAGCAGTTGGGTAGGCAGCATCTGACAAATAATAATGCTGAGTTGGAAATGGGGTGGACAGAAGAAGTTGACCAAATGCCAATATTCAGCACACTGTAATGAGTGAAGCAGCCCAGTGCAGTAGATAAGGCTGACCTCAGAGATCCATAGCTGATTATAGTTAGGGGATGCTACTCCCAGGGCATGAGGAGTAGAAAGACAAACTTCAGTAAATCTAGTCTCCTATTGTCCATTCTTCCTCTCTGCTGGCAACAACCAACTGTATGGCAAGGGGAGAGTGCCACAATGCCACACGCTCTTCAGCAGAGTCATTGGCAATTTAAATAGCTGTGAAACTTTGCACTGCAGTCTGTCAGAAGTGCTCATGTGGCAAGACCCCTTTATCAAAGATAGGCAACACAGTGTTTTATATAAATGACTTAAACTTATAGCTAGAGCTTATTCTCAGGCATCTCACAAACACACACACAAACACAGCCTTTTTCTTCCTGTCAATTGTAAACAGGATGCAGTAGTACCGAAGTCCAGCTTAGGAAGAATAGGCATGGAAAGAACAAAGAGATTTTCTGCAGGTCATGCCGCTAGGACAGTAAAAACCTTGGTGCTTTAAGCCCTTGCACAGGCAAGCCTTCAGCAGCTTCCAAACATTTTCACAAACAGAGAAGGCCTGGTGGGA
>NW_009186944.1:0-48063 GCF_000690835.1 Fulmarus glacialis | reverse complement strand
GGTCCCTCGTCGGCAGGAGGTGCCCGCGGGCGGGCCGCGGGAGTGTTTTACACGTGCGAGGGAGATCCCCCGTGGGAAACGTTACGTGAAAATCGCGAGGAGCGCTTGTCCCGTTCCCGCCTTTTCGCACCCCGCTCGGTGCCGTTCCCCGCGAAGGGAACGCCGCCGGTGTGCGTCGCCTCCGTCGCTGCGGGCGGCGCCTCAGAGAAGGCTCATTGCTGGAGCGCGGCTTCCCTAAGCGGAAAACACCGTTTCGCTGCGTTGTCCCGAGGATGTAAGACCTGGAGCTTGTGCGGTGTGAACTTGGCCTGCGATAAGTTGTTTGGGTTGGAAGTCCTGGCGATGACGTTGGGTTCCCCTTTTGCAATAGGGATAGCGGGGTGGATTGCGAGTGAGCATTGTCTTTGTGAAGATGGGCTAGCGAAGTATAGGATGTAATGGATGGAAATAGGTCAGGTGTTCCCTGTCCTCCTTAAAAGAAAAAAGTTTGGGACTGCTCCTTGTGAACAAAATGCGTGTGCCGAAGTCTCTGCCCTTATCATTTTAGGGTGTTGTCCGCATACAGAAAAAATGTCGTACAAATTACCCCTATCTGTCGTTTGTGTTGATGCCCCCACCCAAAATGAGAAGGGCAGGTTCAGAGTGCAGTCTGTATTCTTTTAGTTTGCGTTTTCATAAAGTTGGTGATGGACTTCCTCCTTGCGTTCACACTGTGATACATGGAATAAAAAGAGCTGCAAGAAATGCAGCAGCATGGATCCGTACAACCCGTACGCCTGGTGCAGGGATCACGGGCTATGTGACATCCTCTTCCTTCAGGCTGTTGAGAACACTGAGTCTGTGGCAGAATGAGGGCTTCTAGGTTTTATGTCCATCGTGAAGATCCTGTTGTGATCTTCAGGGAGCTGACAAGTCACAGCCTCATAGGTTAGCTCATTTCTGGTGGTGTCTACAGGTAAAGTTTGACCGCCTTACGGGAGCAACTGGAATGAAGGAGTCTGCTAGGACTGTGGCTGCAGTGGTAAGGGAGGGTACAGGACCTGCCCGTGGAGATGGGGTGACAGCAACGGCAGAGAAGCAATCGGTCAAAAGCGAGAGGGGGGAAAAACCCAGGTGACAAGGAGATGAGGTGGGGAGATTGTAAGTACACTAGGTAGAGGAAGACGACAGTGATAACATGGCTAAACATGACCATGGAAACAAGGATGCCAAGGATTAGGAAAGAAACAGTGGAAGAAAGAGTTCAAGAAATGGGAGGAGAAGAAGGAAGATCGGGACCTGGTAGCTGAAAAGGACAGCGGAGGAAAATGGGACAGTGTGGAACAAAGGTGATGGTGCAATTAGCTTCTTTCCAGAGGGCAAAACATGTATTTTCAGGCGAATGCTAAAAATACTTCAGTGAAAACAGTTGCAGAGAAGCTGAATAACCGTAAGTGAAGGATGGGTTTGGGGGCTGCAGAGTGCTGACAGCGGGATGCGAGCCATACTTTGAAAGTCTTGGATTTGTACACTAGGTCACATCATACTGTAAACCTCCTTCTAATAACATATGGGAACTTATTTGGTGGTCGTTCATGTGAACAAGTTGTATGTTGTCAAAATGTAAATATTTTCTTCCTTTTTTTTCCCTTAAATATAGTTTGTTTCCATAAAATGACATGAAGGTTACAAGTTGTAAACTCAAGTAAGCTTAATTATCTGCATACTTTGCTGTTCCCTGGGGACAGGCAATCTGGTGCTGGAGATCTCTGTCTTGGAAAGTTTTGGTTGTATTTGTTAGGAAATGTTCCAATTTCCGTATCAGTGTCGATTTCTAAACTCTTGGTATTATTTGCATGAGATTTTTAGGTACTTTGAACTGCAGTTGTAGATCCTCTCAGGAAGCCTTTATATTTGTTCTAGATGTACAGCAAAAGAAAATCTGAAAAAAACAAAATTATCGATGCTATCTCACACCTTTGGCACTGTGTGCTAGTGGAAGAAGAGCCTAAAAAACCCCTTTGATTGTGTCCTTGGTAGCAGTTGTAGCGTGCAGCTAGATACTCCTGGAGACCAAGTCATTCTGGTATACCCCAGACTTTACTATTTAATTACGAATGGCGTGTTTCTCATCTGGGGATCTGGTGTTCCATTTGTAGAATTCAAGTGAGTAATGAAATGCTCAACAACTGCTGTTGTGTTCTCTCTGGGTTGCTGGATTAGAGATTTCTGCCTGTGGCTGTTTCTCGCGATCCCGCAGCTCCCGCAGCAGGACGAGGTCGGTGTATTCCTCGCACAGACGGGCTCGTTTCTGGGGTACCTGCGGGCTGGCGTGGCTTTGGTCTGCTTCGGGAGAGGTGCTGTGCGGTGACTGCTCGTAGTGGGAAGTGGATTTGGTTTGGGTACGCTCTGTCAAACCTCAATTAAGTGTTGAGTTTGCACCATTTCTTGCCTCTGGCTGGCATGGTTATTTTTGTGTGTATCTATCTCTGTCTTTAATGTGTTATCTACAAATGTGGATAGAGGCCGAGTTCAAAGAAACTGAAAGTAAGTGATTGGGCACTTGGAGTTGTGGATACCGAGTAGTATCGTGTAGTTTTGTTTTGGTACAGTCTATCCATTCAGCTGTTGCTGTCTTCATTGGTTTTCAGTCAGACTGGACTCTTTAATTGTGAATTGTGAAGATTGTATCCGCTGCTTGGGTGTTTATTGATCTGGCAGAATTTAGATAAGCAAAAGTGGAGCAGTCCTTTGTTCAGTGTGCATTCACCTGGAAGTCAGGCAGTTTAATACCTGCAGGAAAGCAAATGTTTGGGTGAAGATAAATTAACCCATTTAATAAAAAAATGAGGTGTGCCTTCATTCTAGTCTATTCAAAATGCACACGCTCAAAAGCAGCGTTGAAAATTTTCTGATTTAGGTGGTAAACTCTTTGGGACGCAGATTTGTTGGGCATAACCCAGATCATCACTGCTCAAGATAAGTCTCTCGAGTGTGCCCGTCTTAAATATGAGCAGCCATCCTGTAAATAAACTTCAGGTTTCCGCGTCCCCACAGACTGTACCCTCACCGGAGTTCTGGACCGAGATGCCTGGGAGCGCGTCCTGTCCTCCTTTGTACTACAGCAAGATAAGCTTTGTGGTTATGCCTTTGCAGCATAAAAGACAAAAAACTTGTCTTTCCTTTTGCTTTTGAGGGGAGGAATTGTGGGAAATTCCTGAAGGATTAGTACCCTGTAAGTAGTGCTAGAACTGCATCCACACAGTTGGTTGCGCTGTCATGTTAGCGACTGCTGGCTTGCATTCACCCAAGCTTTATCTTGCAACCATTTCGATGCCAGCCATTGAGAGAAGGACTAGTGCACTTGAGTGAAGGACATTTTAAGTGGGGGTGAAAATCAGATTGGTGCAACGCTGTAGTTATAGCTCAAATCACAGACTTTTTTGTATCTGCATGTTTTTGGGTAGTGCCGTGTCTGGTGGTTTCTCAGCCTTAAATAGGAACTCTGATTAAGACAGCGATGGAAACATGGATGAAGAAGAAACAAAAATAGCAAGATCATAGGTGGACTTGGATCTCAATGAAGAGCTTGCACGCGCAGTCTTATCTCAAAATCTTGTGTTTAAATTCTTACTCAAAACCAATGGCACACAAAAACGCACCTCGAAGCGTTTGTAGTAGCAGAGAGTAATCCTTATCTTCTGATCAGTGGACAGTGTCTTATCACTGGCAGGGTGAACACAGCATGTCTGATCTCAAATGTGCAGACTGACTCTCTGTGGAAAGTAAACCAAAAACCAGATGTGTAGCTAACGTCTTCAGAGCTGTTGCTTTTTTTGTAAGTGGCTTGCTCTTTTAAGGCCCTTAGCATTTGTCTGCATAGTCTGTTAGATTATACTTCTGATGTGCTTGAATTGGGTGGTCTTCACAACCTAGGAAATACATTTAGGCTTTTGAAATTGTTTTTAGAAACCTTTTGTGTTCTTTTTAAACCATCAGAACTCTTAAAATAACAAACTGTTACCTTAATTCTGCTTTAGTTTTACTGGTGACAACCCATAGATCAATAAGCTGATACGGACTTATATAAAAATAGAAACTAGCCCTGTTATTTAAACAAAAAAACCCAAACCAGAACTTACAAAAAACAAAACAAACAAAACCCCCCACAAACAACCCAGAAAACAAAAACAACAACAACAACAAAAACCCCATGCATTTTTAGGTTTCAGATTTGGTAATAACCTTGGGGATAGTTAGGAAAGCACAGAATAAGTCAATACTTCTAACCCAGGGACTTACCAGCGGTCCGCTGCATCGTTACCTGTCAATGTCAGCTTATCAGGCAAGTATAAGCTGGTTATTATTGCTATGTTTTAAGTCTGTGTGAACTTCACTGCGTACAAGTCCACCGCAAACTGTTGTTAGGAAGTGTGAATAGTTACAGGAAGTTGGAAGTATAAAGTACTGGAGTGTGAACAGGAAGGGCTGCCTTCGTGGTGCGTGCTTACCGCCGAATACACGCGCTGAAAAATAACACCCTAGATTTTACGGTTCTTCAAAGGATGCGTGTGGAAAGCCTGCAGCTTGGGAGATGGGCTGGTGGGCGGTGTGGGTCGTTGGGTTCCGTGCAGCACTGCGCTGTCCTGCTGGTTAATGCACGTGTTGAGCCACGAGGTGTTTCTCCCTTGTGTTGAAGGGGGACTGGAGCTGTGGTTTGCTTGATACGTTTACACTTAATAAGTGAGTATTTTTGGCTATGGAAAGTGACAGGGAATTCACATACAGATAACTGCTGTATAGGCAGCATATAAATATTTTGCAGAGTGAAAAGCTTCGTGTACTGCTTTGACATTTTCAGAATTGGTTTTGGTCTGGCTAGGCTTGGTATTTCAAAAATCCAAAACTCTGTGCAAGAGGAGAGGGATTCAGTCATGCAGAATTGTTCCAACTTGGAAAATGGTTCCTTCAATTTTTTGATTAAAAAAAAAAAAGGTATTATGTTAATGCTTATACATTGCTTACATTAGCATATAGGACAATTTTTTGTGGCATGGGAGACAAAATTAAAACTAATAATTCTTTTAGAAAATCTCAGAGCTTAGAGTTTCCCATTATATCAGTTTTTCTCATTTTGTAGGTTTATGTATTGTCTAATATTTTTTTATATCGTGTGGCTTTATTTTAAGGAAAATTCTGTTGGAATTCAGTGTTTTATTTCCTTTAGATCTACTGTTTCCACCAGAATAAGGTTTTTCTAACTTCTGTGAGCAGCTGAAACGTGCAGCCTTCTCGTTACAAGGGGTCTGACTGACGTCCTCTGGAAAACCTTCCTGCAGTGCATCACAGCACTTCTGCCGGGCTGTTTGCTGGGTGTTACTGCCCCGGTAACAACCTGGCGGGAGGAATGTGTCAGTACATCAGTTCATCACGCTTATTGTGTAGCGTATTAGCATGAGCTAACTGTCACTGGTGGACTGTATTAATATACCAGGCTGCGAACTGGGGCAGCCGGAGAGCAGGCGCATCTCCCCTTCTGTTAACCCTGTCATAAGGAGCTGTAGTTTCTAAGAGAGGAGAAGAATAAAGGGCTGGAGCAATAATGTCTTAAATTGCTGTGTCGAGGCTCGTGAGAACCTGCTTGTCAGGACCCTAAGAGCTATGTTCATTTTCAGAGGATGCTGAGGTGGTGTTTTGTTCCTTGCGTTAACTTTTTCTTTTTGCTTTTTAAAAACTTCATAAATCTTTTTGAAAGCAGAAGAGACAGGGCTGAAAGAGGTGGTGAGAAGTTTCCTGGTCCATCCCTTTGCCTAATGGAATCACCTACATCTAAACTGTTTCTAAGAATTTTTTTTGCCTAATTGTCGTTGCTTTTTTTAATATTGTCTCAGTTAGTTTCCTCCTTAAAAACTCCTTAAACTAGATTTTGGTGAGATCGTGGACTACAAGACGGAGACCATCACAGAGGCTTCTATGTTATAAAGACTTCATAAACATGCAGCACATCACTTGCAAATCGGGTACAAAGTCGTTACTGAAAGCTATGCCCTGTGCGTGCACAGACCCAGCCAGCGGCTCCCCGGTGTCCCAAATCAGTGAATGGTCATGTGCCAGCAGGCTGTAGAGCAAGTGCGATTTCTTAGCTACCTTTTTTCTCTGCTTTATTGAGAGATAGTTTGTCTTTTGTATCAGGGCAATCAAAAATACAAAGCCTCAGCAGAAGGGTGCATAGGGAGATGCTAAAAGCTTGTACTTTCTCAAACTCCACCTAGTGATGACAGCCAATTTAGATGCTTGTGATGATTTTCTCAGTAATCTGTCTTGTGTATTTTGATCAGTGTTTGATGCAGTTAATACCCGTTTGACATTTGAAATATCAGTTGGAATGAGTGTTCCCTTAAAATGAATACTAACAATTTCTTCTCTTCTTAGCTTTGTTGCAGGCTGTCTTCTGACTCGTGCACCCTCACCCTGCCATGATATTCATTCAGGTTTAGAAGGTTATTGTTACAACAAGAAAAGTCCTAGGTTTTCTTTGAAAGAAATACTTCAATTTTAAGTGCTAAAGTGCAATGAGGGCAATGAAAGTGCTAGCTCACTGAAATGCTTGATACTGGCCTGATTCTTATCTCTCATTAAAAGTCAGAGACGTTTAATTGAATATAGTTGTCAGAACACTGGCGGAAGGGAAACTTACACCAAGTTTGTGGTCAGACAAGAAAAATCTTAGGCCATCCCTAGCTATCTGTTGGTCAAAAACTGCAAATACATTTCAGTAGAGCATACTGGCTTATTAAGAATGATGGCACTGTTAATTACAGTTAAGAAATTAAGGTTGGATTGCTTTTTATCATTGTATGCTTAGAATTTCTTTAGATTAATAAGCAGTCATGCGTATATGGAACGGGAAATAGTTTCAAGAAACTATACCTGATGAATATCTGCAAAAATCTGAATTAATTAAAGTCAATATTGTTTTACTTATTAGCCTTCATCTTTGGCATGTCACCACAGTTCAAAAAGAAGCTGTTAGTCCGCACCCAATATGCTCAGAGGTGATTTTTCTCCTCTAATTTTCAATAGACTGTGAGCTTTCATTAATAGCACTTGAATATTACCATCATAGCAGAAATAAAAACAGCAGATGCCTCAGGGCAATTGTGCAGCTTTACAGCAACAACAAAAAAAATACTGTTTGCAGATTTAAAATATTTTGAGAGTGCCACCAGATTTATTCTTGTATTGATTAGTCAAAATGGAAAATGAGAAGTTGTGGTATAGCCTGGGGCTTGACTGCCGTCCTCTTGGCGGAGAGCCGGTATACGTCTTGATGTCGACGTACCTGTTTGAAGCGCAGTCTGGCGTGGGGTCGTATAATGGTGCTTCTTTGGACCAGTCTGTCTGTGTGTGTAGGACTTTTGTTCTGAGGTGTGCCTGCCTTGTGGAGTGTCGAAAGAGTCCACTGGGCTGTAGCAGACATGGATGAAGTCTGATGCGAGTGCTGAACGGAAAAGAAAAATCGATTGAATGGCTAACATTGATTCTTCAAAATCAGCCAGTAAGAGTTGGCTTTTATCTTTCTGCTGGCACATGCGTTACGGGATGCAGGTTCATGCTTGTTAGATAATCACTGTGTTTTGTTTGAAATTCACAAGAGAAAATGTCTGTTCACAAGTGTAAGCCTTTCCAAAGAGGCTGCTGCAAATCTGGTTGGCATTTAACCTGAGAAGAAGCAGATGCCACTTCATTTTCGAATGTAGATTGATCTGGATGAGAGTACTATAGATCCATCATTTCTTGTGGAGTTTTGGTTTTCTGTTTTTCGTCCTGTGTAAGTACAGACCTTCAAACAGTTCATGCACTGACTTAAAACTATTGTGAGTAGGGGGCTGCAATCGATCTACGAGCTGTTGTCAGATCATGAGGGTTCTTGGCGTGGTCAGGAGAAGGAAGGCTACTGTGCTCTGTTTCTGAAGCACCTCTTATGAGACAAGATGTTGAAGGTTAGCCACCTAAAAATGCTCATAAAAATCTGTAACTGAAACCCTGAGCTATGTAATGGCTTGTATGGAAATAATATTTTTCTGAATTACCCTTTACGAATTCTTGCATGTGGGATGTTTTGTTTTAGGGAACTAGCAGAGTGAGTAACACAAGTTTTAAAACAGCCCAGCCCTGTTCCCAGCCTTCACTAGTGTTTCTACAGTTGCTAGCCCTGGGTAGGCTTTGTTGGTGATTGAATCGATGGTGAGAGAAGTGCAGTGTGGAAAAACTCTACCAGAAGCTGGAACTTTAATTTTTACAGCTCAGGACATCAGTGTATTATTCAGACCTTAATTCATTGTAGTCTGGTGCAGCAAACCTGGTGCGTGTTAACTCCGTTTGAACTCTGCCTTTCTGCAGACATTCTCCATGTGTCTGAGGCTACAAACACTCATGCCAGGATAAAGAAGCATCATCTATCCGATCCAGTTAATGTAAGATAGAAAATTTATCTGGATGTAAGCTGAATAAATGACCATAATAGACAAGTCCGTGGATGGATGTTTTTGTGAGGTAATTAGTACTAAAATATTTAACTGCTGATATTTAAGCACACGTTGATATATTGTGCTGACAGCTAAACCAGGTATAAACCTTCAACAGTGTACAGCTATCTGGATGCAGTAGGCTCCAGTATTTTCACTGAAACAGTTAGGCTCAACCCACGTGTTACTGAAAAATAATTATTTCAATGTGATTCTGTTTTCATAGATTTGGCACTTACACTGGTGCTGTAGGGAAGGATCAGTGGCAGCTAAATAGTTTGTAGAGCAGAAACCAACCCACAGAGCGATGAGGGTTGTCTCAGTTGGGGGTGATCCATGTTTGAAAACAGGGAGGTGTGTTCTAGGTGCAGCTGTGTGTTTACATAAACTAGCACTGTCAAACTGAAAATATGTCATTCAAACTTGGAAAAAATTGGCTGTGTTTTTAAAACATTGCATGAACTGTCTAAATGCTTAGTTAATTTTGAGGTCATGTCAAGTAATACATATTCATGGCCAACTAATTTGGGAAAAAAAGAGGTTAAACTCAAGGAAATGTAAACTCAAGTCTTTATGCAGAGTTCTGGATCTTGCTGAATGGCTTTCAAGGAAACATCTCTGAAATGTAGAGCAGTTAAATGTTTGCATATGCCCGTGCTTGGGTTGTTTTAATTAAAAAGGTGAAAGCTCTGTGTAAACAAACACTTGTGTTTAAAATGGATTTTATTGGTATGTCTTGGTCATATACATTTCATGGTCCCCTGGCGCAACAAGTGTATGCTTTTTAAAGAGAGAACACTGCCAAAAAAAAAGATTCAAATTGTTTTATTCGTCGGGTTTGGATGACACCGCTCGGTGTATGCACAGCTCAAGGGAAGTCTGAACAAGCACCTCTTTTACCCGCAGGCTGTAACACGATTGTAAGTCAGTGGAACTTGTGTCTTGGCTGTTCACAAATGTCATAAATGTTCATTTTATTGAGTTAACTCCGAGTTGAAAGCCTCAATTTTCTTTCCTCATCAAGACAGAGCGTTGGTGAGCTACTTAGCTACAACATGGTATTTCTCTCCAAACAAAGCCATTTTTGATATAACTGTGGAAACCAAACTGTTTTGCCTGAAACTGGTGCAAGGCTGTCTTCCCGTGATGAGCTGGCACCATGCTGTAGCGTGTCTCTTTGTTTTTCCCTAGTTTTTCAGTGTAGACAAGACACAACTGTTTGTGTCTGACATTTTTCTTTTTGTTGAAAATTGTCTCGATTGCTTCTGATAGTTGCCAACGTGTTATTTTTAGCATGGACTTTTGCAGTCAGTCAGTCAAAGTTCTTATCTATAAAGTACGGGTAGTAGATAGTTCTTTCCTTGCGGTTCAATTGAATTACTTGCATTGTTGTCCACCCCATGATCTGCTTTGAAATCCAAAAATAGGGTTACAGTAGCGATCAGGTTACTGTTGAATATGACTATTGTACTTGTTGGTGTGTTATCCTTAGTTTTCTGTAATCTAGCAGTTTGTGTTTTAGCTTCTGCAGTACACACTATCTTTTAGCATTTGTTTGGAAGTGTCCAGCTCAACTTTACTTGGTAAATAAATCAGATGCCTAGAAAAAGGAAAACTTGTGAGTGCTGCCTACCTATTTCTGTAGTGAAAAGTGGGGGAGCCGTGGGCTATGGATGTGAGCAGTTGTCTTTGTGATCGCTGAGGTACACAATGAGTTATACGAACTCTTAAAACAAAAAACCTCCACAACCGAACACGCCCAACTCCATGCATCTGTAATAAGTCTCTCCAACTCTCACTTTCTTTATTTGCCCTTAGACTGACATTATTGTCAAGCTCTAATGGAGAAGGGGAAATCTAACAGCTTTAAAATCACACAGTGCTGTCTGCTGTGTGACCTTTTTCTAGTTGATGGTTCAATTTATTTAGGTGATAAAGAAAACACTGAGGCATGTGAAGTCTATCTTCTTGACAGATGTGAGCTTACTGAAACTTTTTCCTCATCCTTTTCTCCTTCCTCACGTTCACAGTCAGCCTTTTGTTTTTATAAAGTGATCCATATATTTTTCTTTGAGGTTTAAATGCTTTCTAATCCTTTCAAGGTTTACAAAACTGCACCTGGCTGTTGAGGGTATGGAAAGGCAAATAGACTGATAGTTGTTGAGATGTACTGAGAGAGAGATGTTTGCATTTCGTGTCAAGTGAGGCATGGTGTATGCGAAAGCTCTTCTTCATACCAAGTGTGAGGATTTGGTCAGGTCTCAGGTTATTTAGGAAAATACCATTAAATATGGAAAATGGGGAGATATCCCACAGTAGCCACAGTTACTGTGGTCAGCCACAGTAGTATCGCAGTAGATTCTGTCACACACCACTGACTCATTTCAATTGGAATACCACAGTTCAGTAAAAGAAAATAATTGAGTCATGGGTTTCTTACTTAAAGTGTGTCTGATATGTGGTCAGCCACAGTAACTGATGAAGATTACTGGTAAAACCTCGTCAGAACTTTTCCTGAAATCATGATGAAAACCTTCAAGATTGCTGCTAAAAGTGTTTGTTATTTGATATTCAGCAGTGATTCCAGTGAGGCTCTGTTTCAATATTAGATTACATCTGCCACTAAGTAAAAAATATTGTTCATTGAAACAGACTTGTCCTAACTACTGCTCTTGTTAGAAGGATGCTAAACATTTCCTTGCAGAGGTTTAGGCAGACTGTAATCCAGGCTGCTGGTAGTCTGCAGCTGTTGGTCGAGGGGTTTGGTTGTCCTGAACCCACCCCTGGGAACAAGGAACTACAACTCCTGTGAAGTTAGGTTGTTTGTTTCACTTTTTTCTCCCAAATCCCAAGACATCTTGAGAGTCGAAGGCTATGTTCCCTGTCAGGAAGCTTGCTTTTCGTTGCTGGGAACAAGGAACTACAACTCCTGTGAAGTTAGGTTGTTTGTTTCACTTTTTTCTCCCAAATCCCAGACATCTTGAGAGTTGAAGGCTATGTTCCCTGTCAGGAAGCTTGTTTTTCGTTGAAATGCCAGCATTTTATAAGATGCCGTGGGAATGCTGGTATCAAACCCTTTCTCCGGAAGGGTTTGGACTCTGTGATGACTGGAAGCAATAAAAGCCCCAAGGTAGGCAGCCTCCCGAACTCTTTCCTACACCGAAGGATTCCTTAAAAAGCCAAGCCTTCTAGTAGCCCTGTTGATTTGCCAAGAGATGTGTAAGGGTTTTTATAGGGAATTGCCAATGCAGAGAAATTGAATAGCTGTTCCAGAATATCCATTCTGGACTAATTATTTTGAAGTGACACTATTCTTTAAATCCCCATTTTTCTTCTCTTGTTCTGGAATATCTTCTTTACCCGAAGAGCAAAAGCTCCTGAGCAATGTCAGAACTGCATATCATGGGTTTTCTCTATCAGTAATGATATGTTAAACGAAAGGTGCATTAGTAGGATTTTTATTGAGTATCCTGTTGGAATAAGTAGATTCTGTCATGCACCACTGACTCATTTCAATTGGAATACCACAGTTCAGTAAAAGAAAATAATTGAGTCATGGGTTTCTTACTTAAAGTGTGTCTGATATCTTTTGCAATAAAATTTTATGAGGATGAAATGAATTTAGAGAGCTGATTAGATATGGACAGCTCTTTTCCTCTTGTGTTGGGGTGGCTCTTTGAGCTTAAGAAGAAAATAGCAGTTTTGAAAATATTTTCAATAGATAAGCGTTATTGAATTAGAAACATCTATATCTACGGTTAGATATTTTCTCCTGGGTTTTGCAATGCTGCCTACTTTGCAGGCAGTCTGTTGGGTAAGCACACCCTGGTTTACTTCAGATAATTTTATCTGTGTTAGCTCAAACTGCTAATTTAAACTTTAAAGCTAAGCTGGTGATTTTTTTTTGTTTTTTTTTTTTTTTTTCCTAAACTGAATTAGGAAAACTTTCCCCAGCCTGCTGTCTGGACAGATCGGTGCCAGTAGGAGCTTCCAGCAAAGGAAAGCTGATGAGTAGCTGAGAGCAGTGACCTCTGTCATTCAGACTGCAGTATTCAGGAAGGATGTCTGTCTGCAAGTGAGGTGAACTGGGACCACCTGAAACTTTACGAAGAGGTCCATGGCCTCATGCAGTCCTGTCTGAAACAGCAGGACGTGACTGATATAAAAGTGCCAGCAAAAGCCCCCAGCATTCCCGTGCACTTTTATGCTGATGAAATGATATCTTTGCCAGTGTGGTCCTCAGCTGAGAGAAGACACATGGGCTAAAATAAATGGTAATGGCAGAGGAGCATTTTCTTTCCGGTATCTGAAATCTTATCAGGAACTTAAGCCTTGGTTTAAAAAAACCAACATACAACCAAACACTTTATTTGCAGATTTCTTGGTTTAGATTTGCCTCTGTGGGCTCTTTTGGACAGTAGCTAGTGCTAAGAATCTTTATACAGTCTTGAGCTACTAATTCCTAAAGTGTCTGTGCCAGGCTGGACTTTCTGGAGACGACCAGACCCTGTGCTGTCTGAAGGTGCCCTGGGTCCCTTCTCTGGGTCAGTTCCTTGTGACCAAGGAGCAGCTGCAGGGGGGAGCCCCACTGACGGCAGCCAGTGCTTCGAGCGTGGACCTGCCGCTGGGGTAACAGATGTCCGAGGTTTACGCTGGTCTCACACCAGATAAAAAGCGCTGGTACCGGTTGCTTAATGCGGGCCTTTAGTGAGGGTGCTCTAGCGTAGTTCATGGGTGTAAACACACACCCACACGTATGCGAAATCTAGATGACAGTGGTGTTAGATCTCACTATTGTCCTACATTTACAGACAGTGTCTTAGTCTGGATTAGCCAAACAATTATCTAATGGTTTTCTCTCTGGTGTCATAGTGCTGCAGAAGTTTCAGATCCTGTTTATGAGCCTCCGTGCTCTCTTTGGGCCCAAAAGGAATTCTGGCAGAAAGGGGATTGACTGGGAGGAGCAAGGAGGGCTGCAAAGGTGAGGAGCTTATCTCGGGGCCTACGTAAAGATTTCAGATAGTGCAGGGGGTGTTGGAAGCAAAGGAGGGCCTAGCTTTTTGTTATGGGTGCAACAAGGGTTTGAAAGAGTTGGTTTTAATCCTTTTGTTTCCATGCTCCTCAGTATTGTTTCTCTCGCCAGTCTTCCTGATCCCTCTGTTACAAAGCAGAGACTTCTCCCTTGGCGTCAGTGTGCATCTTCCAGTGACTTCAGGGAGCTTTGGGTAAGGCTTTTAATGAGGAATGTAGAGCTCAGCTGTCTTCGTGCATTACCAGCATGTTCTCCTGAATTGAGCCCACTCCACTGCATGTGTGATTTGTGTCAACTTTGGCAGAAAGTTTCCAGCCCTGGAATGTGGTACGGATACAGGAATCCTCCCGTACCGAGCCGCTTGAGCGCACCGGGTGCGAACAGAGCCAAACTAGTAAAGCTGCAGCAAAGCAAGAGATCTCTGCAGCAGCAAGCAGTGAATGTGACCAGGACAAGGCTGCCATTGTTGAGTTTAAAAATGAAACTTCTTCTAGGTTAGAGTTTCTTCGTGGTTTCTCCCCCCGCCTCTTCTTTCTAGGTTTGGTTTTTCTGGTGGTGGTGTTTGGAAGTACAGTTTTTTCTTTTTTCCCCCACCCCGCTCATCTTTTTTCCTGCAGCTCCCAAAGCAGGTTGCCACTCCATTCCTCCAGGGCAGAGGGAAAACTAGCTGCAATTACTAGCTGCAGATGTAAACACTTGCTGCCCTGCCCTGGAGAGTCCAGCTGCTACTAGCAATTAAAAGACAGTTAGCAGTTCCCCTCTAGTGTAAATTCTTGTGGAGAGTAATTACTGCCCCTTCCCACATCCCACCCCAGAGGAAGTGGAATTTCAGCGAAGTAGCATTGGGTTTTTTCCAATAGTTTGCAGCCCCTGTCAGTCTCTGGGAGTTCCCAAAGCTAGTCTAAGAATCTCTCCTGTTGTCTTCCTAGTGAAATAAGCTTTCGTTTCCAGTAGCGTCCATCCTGTTCGGCAGCAAGTTCAATTCAGCCTGGGGACTTTGATCTACATTGTTCTGGCCGGTCTTGTCCTATTTGTTTAGACTTGCATTTGTCTTTGTTTAGTAGGACTCATAAATGATAACATTTCCTCCAGGAATGCGGGTGTTGCTGTTGATGTTAATGTAGTACCAGAAGACCACCATGCTATGTGCTTTCCACTTTTTAAAAAATTATATTTTGTTTGAAAATATGACATATACACACATACATGTAAAGTGCATGTAAAGTAGGCCAATACAGAACTGATTAGTTTCACTTTTTTTTTTGACTAAATATAGAAGTAACTCCTATATAAAATAGGTGTAATAATTCTTCTGCCCCTCATGTGGGGCTGTATAGTTTCCTGAAATCTTTATAGAGGAGTTGAGAAATGCAACTTATCATTGCTGGATTTCCTCTTCCTGTACAGACACAGCATTTGGCTGACACCCTGTGAAATGTGTACCAGTTATCAACATGTTTTCAGTTTCAAGGGTCGTTCAAAAATTCCTTTTCTCAGCTGTTCTGGGAAAAAATTTATAGAGACCATTGACACCAGAAGAATCTGTCATGACGGTGTTTTCTGCGTTTCTGTTTAGGGCCTTTGCAAAGAGGCTACTGAAATATTAATAGCTTTCTGCTTTGTGAGCCATCACATTGCGGTAGCGCGGTCTGTGTATCCTTTCTATGTTCCCAAAACACATGTGGTTTAGATGCCTTTCATATATTTTAAAACAAAGTGGCTGGTTGAGTGTTCCGTGTTCTCCCAGAGGAGCCAAAACTCACTTCATGGATCAAGAAAATAAGGCAATTTACCATTCAGGCTATTGTGGAGGAGGGTGATTTAAAATGTTGTAGTGGCTTGAAAAAAAGGAAAATCCAAAGCAGTGATTGAAAGGCTTGAAATGACTGAGTTAATGTGACAACTCCTTTTCCTCGGTTGGGTCTATTGCAGAGGTGATCACGCACAGTTAATGGGTTGTGTGGAGCTCAGTGGTACCTGTTTGCAGGACTTGCTTTGAAATTAGGAGTGAGAGATCATTTATTTAATAGGGAGCATTAAAGAATGAGTTTCTGATGAAGCAAGTTAGGTGTTAAACACTTTTCAGGTGAACCATTTACTTATGTAATTATCTCTCATTTACATTATAATAAATGTTTCTCCAGGGCGTTTAGCCAATCATGAAATGCAATTAATTTTCAAATGTTCTTCAGCCACAATTGACACTCCGGAGACCGAACTCCCTAGTCAGTGTATACATTTTTAAACTCTTCTGCTAAAGGGAAGCAGTTTCAGCTCGGTTGATCATGCAGTTGTTAAATTTTAGGGTTTTTAACAGTGTTTCATACATGCCTATCACTAGAAGTCTGGAGTGCTGGGCTTGATACCCAGGTTGTTTAGGCCTGATATCTTCCCTTAGTTTCCAGAGCACTGAAGAGGTTCAGGATGCTGTTCTTCAAATTAAGCCCAGGACTCATGTCAGTGAAGATGGAGGAGTTTAAATGCTCTTGGTTTGTGTTACTGACTCCAATTGCTGTATGATACTGGTCAGGGCACGTAGCCAGCTGTTTTGCAGTTTCTCTGTATGTAAAATGGGAGTAACATAAACCTCATGTCTCTAAGGTGTACGTGGAGATGTATGGGTGGAAGGGACTGGTTGGTGACTGCGTAGTGTCTCTGGATGGCAGTCTAAGTTTCATGCTGCTTAAGTTTACGTAATTCACTTTCTAACCTAAATGTTGTTACAGTCACTTTTGTTCTAAGTCTTACTAGTGCGCTGATAAGATAATCTGTGGAATTCCACTTTTTACAACTGTACTTGGTCCAACAGCTGAGAAAGCTTTTCAGGAATGGATTAATTTTATTGCGGCGTTCAGTTTTCAGATGAATTGCTGATGTGGTTGGAGTAGGGATCTCAGTTTGAATGGAGCCAGCTTTTTAAAAGTGAAAAGGAACAAAGTGATGTTGTTAACCCTCACCTACTCCTAACAGACCTGCTTCTGCACACTGGCTCCATTTTTTCTGATGTTAGACCTCGGGCCCCGATGCAGATGCTGTTCCAGCCACACTGGATTGCAGAGGACAGATGGGCTTAGGTGGAAAAGGGCTTACAGGCGCTGCGGAGGCTCTCCAGCCCCGAGCATTTGCGGATCTGAAGCAGTGGAACCTGCGAGTCTCACATGTTTGGAGGCTGAAGAGGTGGAAGAGCTTTTATCCTTTCATGCTAGCAAAATCCAATGTAGGAAGGCTCTTGCCAGTGATATTCTCTCTTCATAGCAAACAAATAAAACCACTTTGAATTTGTGCATTTTCCTGAGGCTTTCTCTTCAGCCAGGGATAAAGAGGAAAGGAAGCTTTATTTACAGATGTTGCTTTCAGAAGGAATCTAGCGTGAATGCTATTATCTGTAAGTACATCTTTGGGCATCAGACATCTTTCCATTTATTTAGAAACACGATAGAAAGATTGTCTGATACGGGAGTGAATACTTGACAAATTCCTATGCTCTGTTTTTTTGCCTCGGAGTACATAAGCAGTTCAAAATGAATCCATGTCTGCTGTTACATCATCCTGTTGCTTCCAGCAGAATACCAGCACTTTTGACCGATAAGTTTTGTTACTCGCTGTTTAAACTGACCTCTAAATGTAGGAGACCAGAATGTGACTTGTGGGATGCAATTACCCGACGACTGCTTGCTCTGGGCCTTCTGTGTTGTTCTTGGAGGTGTCTCTGAGACCGAACCCGGTGGGATTCGGGTCTGAGCTACTTGAAGTGTTCATGTTCCCTATAAATACAGGGCAGCTAGTGGGTTTCAGGCAGCATGGATTTTGTAAGCACCTACACACAGATCACAGTCAGATCATTATGTTGATCTAAACCATTTTGTAATCCTCTACAATCTGGGTTTAGAGACTGTTATTAGTGTCACAAATAAAAGCTTGTGACTTCTGTAGTTCTCAGGATAAAAGAAGACACGTACTTTCAGAGAATTACATATTAAAAATAAAGCACATAAACATGCAGGAGTTTAAGGATAGTTATCCCACTTTTCAAGACTGAGTCCTGAATTCACAAGATTGTGAGAGAGAAACTGATTAATTTTAATTTCATAGTCGACCATGTACTGAAGAAGAAGCCGAGTTAAACCAGGAGGACAAGGCATGAAAAAGAGTCTTTTAAAAATCTTTCTCTCTCAGTAAGTTGAAGCTTTAAATGTGGCTACAAGGAGGTGTATTTTTCTTGGTTTTGTTTTTAAACTGAACATATATCTTTTAGAAAGGAAACCCCTTTTTGCCCCGACAGGTCTCAGATTTAGAGATAGAAGTGGATAGAAAGGTACTTAAGAGTTCTATTTTCTCACAAACTATTTTCTAAGCTCATGAAAAGCCTCTTAAAAATGGTACTGAAAGGCATGATAGAGAGCGATTTCAGCTATTGTTAGCATCCATGTTTGTGTTAACTGGCCTGGTAACTGATATCTTCCCCCTACAGACAAGCAGCAGCTTCCAGCCTCCATTATTGAGAGCGAAAGCAGGGGAGGGTGTGGGAAGGACAGCAGGCATCTCTGTGATGGATGCGGCTGGCTTTGGCCTGGACTCTGCGGGGTGTTTGGATATTGCCTCTGACCAGCATCCCGGTCCTGATCTCCTGCTGTTGGATTTCTGCCCGCAGTTACCTGAAGGAGTTCCGCACGGAGCAGTGCCCTCTTTTCGTGCAGCACAAGTGCACTCAGCACCGGCCCTACACTTGCTTCCACTGGCACTTTGTCAACCAGCGTCGTCGCAGATCTATCCGCCGCCGGGATGGTACATTTAACTACAGCCCTGACATTTACTGTACCAAGTACGACGAGACCACAGGAATCTGCCCAGAAGGAGATGAGTAAGTAAAGACTGCACCCTGCTTTTCAGGCATTAGGCTTTTGGGATCAGTCCAGGTGATGATTCCAGCCAGTTCTTGTAGAGATGAGGCAAGTCAGCAGTAAAGCAGCTTTGTAACATATGTAACATGAGAACAGATGTAAAAACTGTAATAGCAACCCATGTGCTCCAGGCCTGCAGCAGAGATGATACTAAGGGTGAGTTGGACGCTCCTGCGTCGTTCAGTGTCCTCGTGAGCCTTGGCATCTTCAGCGAAGTTGGGGTGTGAAAAACAGCTCGCTGACGAATGGACTGAGAGAGACTCTGTTCACACAAGTCCCTGACTGTCAAATAATAGCTCTTGCTCGCTAGCAGGGTAGCTTAGTTTTTAACAGCTTGCCGACAGAGGAATACCTTTGTCCTCTAGTCTGTGCCCTGAATTATCTATCCCCAGCTTTTTAAATCATATCGGTTACTTGCCAGTTTATTTTGTCTTCCTGAACTTTTAAGAAGCCTGTAGGGGAATGGCAGGTCCCAAAGAGTTTGTTTTATTGGGTCTTCTCTCCCTGTGACTGTGGTAAGTTTCACTGGAGCAGAGATGCAAGTGTTTCTGCTGTGCATGTGGCAGACTCCAGCAATTAAAGGGTTAACCCAGTAATAAACTTTAGCCACGTGACAGATATGGAAGAACAAATAGTGTAGCCAAACTGTGGTCAAATGTAGGGAGTGTTTTATATAAAGATGCTATAGAAAGATGGAATTTCAGTTCCCTCTCATGGTGCCAGTATAAACACACACAAAAAAATGCTATTTATTGGGAAAACAATATTTTTTTACCTGATTAAGTAAAGATCTGGTGACTACAGCAGAATGGAATAATCCCCCAGCCTGAGGCCTCAGTTTCAATACTTTCTTACTTTTAGAAGAGAACTAGAAGGGACTGGAAATAGGATATTTGGGGGCTTTGGCTTCTAGATCACTTGTTTGTATCTGGCTCAAACTCAGTGAATGAAAACTGTTGCCACCTCAGAACTCTTTGCTGATTTGTATTTTTAGCTTGATGCTGCAATATCTAAACTTTACCTATTCCATCTTGTTGGTTTTTTTTTTTATTTCTCAGTGTAGATTGTTCTTTTTCTGCCTAAGAGGGTGAAACAAAATATCAGTTAAAACAGTAGTATTGCAATTCTCCTTTCTTGTCCCGTGCCCTGCATAAAGGATGCATCTGGCTATAGATAGGCTTTTTTGCAGGAAACAGTAACAGCACGAAGTCTAGATGAGCTGCTGAGGAAATGGTATGTGCCATGTGATGTCCCTTCAATCATGGCTAGTATATCAGAACTCCTTGACAGTGTCCTTGCTCTTTTCCAGATCCGTGGCAGTCACTAGACTAGAATAATAACCTGCTGCTGGCTTAATAATCCAGCTGTCTTTTTGGGAGGGAAACTATTATATACTGTGTAGTGACAGGTTTAGGGGTTCTGTATAGCTTTGGAAGGCACAGCATAAGAGAAGAGGCAGAATTAGCAAAGGGGTTGTCAACTACAGTATCCTGTATCGGCAATATGTCTTCTGGTAGTGTTGAGTCCATCACCTGTGTGACTAAACTTTGGCTGTTCTTCCCCCCTCCTCCTGTACCTCAGGTGTCCCTTCTTGCATAGAACTACTGGAGACACAGAGAGGAGGTATCACTTGCGCTACTACAAAACTGGAATCTGCATTCATGAGACGGACTCCAAGGGAAACTGCACAAAGAACGGAGTCCACTGCGCATTTGCTCATGGGCCCCATGACCTACGCTCTCCGGTGTATGACATCAGGTTAGTAGAGGTTGGGGCTCTGTATGAAAAGGGTAATTTCTGTACCCAAAAGAAAAGTCAGACGATTGAAGGACAGTACTACTTCAGCGTGAAATGCTTAGTGCTGGAGTGATGATGATACATGCCTTCCTAATAAGGCAAATCTGTAAAATCTCTGGGGACGATACTCAAACTGGGGAAAGAGAGCACACTTTAAACTAGTTGTGCTGTGGTTTGGAGTCCAATGGGGGGGTCCAAGTAATGCATCTGGAATTCCCAGGGAATGAAGAACATGAATTGCGGTTGCTGTTCAACTAAAGATGTTCTAACAAAAAAATGCATGAATGAAATGCACCCGCTTAGGAGTTGTTACCACGCTCCAGTATGTCAGTTTTTATACACCTTTATCTGTCTCTTCATCTGCTCAGTCTGTATATTCATTTAACTCTGTCCACGAAGGGAGCTTCAGGCGATGGAGGCTTTGCAGAACGGTCAGACTACATCAGAAGGTGGCATAGAGGGTCAGTCTGCAGTTGCTGCTAGCCATGCTATGATAGAGAAAATACTCAGTGAGGAGCCAAGGTGGCAAGGTGAGTGTCACTTAGGGTCTGTGGCGCTGGGAAAGTCTGGTGTTTGTGGAGTGCCCGCTCCTGTCAAACTTTTGTATAGTAAATACATATCATGGTCATCTTCCACTAACTGGTTGCTTCTTTTGCAGATACAACATATGTGTTGGGAAATTACAAGACAGAGCAATGTAAGAAACCCCCCCGTCTCTGTCGCCAGGGTTATGCCTGTCCCTACTACCACAATAGCAAAGACAGAAGAAGAAGCCCACGAAAACACAAATACAGGTACTGTGGTCCTGGATATTCTATTTCCCAGCTGCGTGGTGAGGTGTAGTAGAAATCTGTAATGAATGATCCAGGATTTTGTCGACTAGATGATTTTTTTAGTGTTTCTCCAAGGCCTGTACTGACAGATGTGATGGACTGTTACTTCTGCCTGGGAGACAGGATAACAAACTAAACAAGGAGTTTTGTGGTATATAGGAACCAGTATCTCTAATAAATGACTGTTGCTAAATCATGTTACAACTCTGGTTTTAAGGCAAACAGAAAACCTGTGTCTGGCTTCCTCTTACTGTATAAACTCCTGCTTTAGAAAGCAGTGCAGGAAAAGGAAAACAAAAGAAAGTTTTAATCCCCATTTAGAAACAAACTCACACAGCAGTGTTTTCATGATAAAGGATTCAGAATCATCAAGCTGCTTGTTGTGTGTGCCTGATGATGGGAATCGTGACCAGTACTGTAGCTGGACATGCATTCCTAACCAACTGCTAAAGACTGTGCTTTTGAGACACCAGGGTGTTCTCCTCACTCAGCTGTTGCTGGATTTTCAGCATGCCGCGTCTCCCTGAACGTGTTTCATCCAAGTTATAGGCCCTCATTTCCTCCAACACAACAGAGCTTTTGTTGTGGTCTCAGTGGGGTTTTTCCTTAGTTCCTTTTTGAAAAACATAAGAGCAGACCAGAAAGCCAGGAGAGAAAATACCATGGATGTTCTCACTTCCCTTCCCCACCCCCAACATTCACAGAAATTTTTGAATTGGCACTGAAATCCTGTATTTAAAAACCTAAATAAATAAAAATCAAAGGAACGTTAATCCCAACACCTTCAGGAGAAACAGAAACATTAAGCCAGTCTTCAGGCAGCAGCTATGTGCTTTCTGCCCCTGCCTGGGCCCTTTGGGAAGGGAAGACCCCTCCTGATCTCCACTCCCTTCTGTGTTGCTTTCCCCGCCCCCAGCTGATGTGGCTGCAGGCGTCTGCTGCTATCTGCTTCCCTCTGCTGTTTTTGGAGGGAACGGTTAAGAGCATAAAGAGCAGGGGAAGTAGGTCACAGCAAAAATTCGGAACTGGGAAAAAGAACTGTTCCTGTCTGGGAGAAAGAAAATTGACTTGCCTTTTCCCCAGTGACCTGACTCAGCCTCTTTTCCACATGGCCATACTATAACCCTGGAAACATACCACTGTAAGGGTATTACGTGTTTTAGGATTAGCCAATTAACTTATTAGCTTTCTATGAACGTACAGTTCCAAAACAGAAACCAGACCCGGCATCTCTGACACTAATCACATCAGCTGCTAATATTGTTAAGTTATGTTGGTTCAGGTTGTATTTGGTTTCAGATGGAGAGCTAACCATGTTTCTTTCACTGGGAAATTGGAAGAGGGGGAAGAAGATGCAATACCAGCAAGGTGGGGGGGAAGCAGCAGCCAGCCAAACAGACTGTACAGCTGAGGGCGGGCAGCTGAACCTGCCTCCCAGCTGAGGAAGCAAAGCTCAGAGCACGTTTGTGGGTCTGATGCATTCTCCTGCTACCTTATTTACACAGATCTTCACCATGTCCCAGTGTGAAACATGGAGATGAGTGGGGAGATCCCAGCAAGTGTGAAAATGGAGACTCATGCCAATACTGCCACACTCGCACAGAACAGCAGTTCCATCCAGAGGTACAGTAACCTGCTCGCTCCGTTTGGTAGCTGACTAGAAAAGCAAAAGCATTCCAGGCGTATGAAGTAAATTAGTGTGCCAGCTGGGAGAGTATGTGGGCTGCTTGCAGTGTGGTCCTGGGATACAGAGGAACTGGCTGTTGGAAGTAAGCTGAAATTCAGCTGCTTGAGAGGGGTGCCTTTTCATTAGGTAGGCCATATGGGAGGAGGTAAGAAAAGTAGGGGAAAACTCAACTGTAAGAGCAGTGTCATGTATGGGGGTCCTTTTGAAAACATGATGTGGGTTTGCAGGTGAGCATACAGCATCCATTTCCCTGAGGAAAAATTCTTGGTTGATGATGATCGCACTAAGCCATAGATACCCACGAACTGGTGCTAAAAACCACCAGACTCTTAGTTGTGAGCATGCCCAGAGCATTCCAGTATCTTTACAGAAAGTGTAATTAAGACCTTGTCCTAGTCTGCTTCATGTTACAGTGTTGAAAAGCTTTGTTGGGCCTGTATCGGCAAAGTAACCATTGTCACCGCCTGTCAAACTGGGGGGAAGGGGAATAATCCATTTCCTACAATCGTTGTCAACGGTTTGTTATTTTCCTTGCAAACATGTGGCTGTAACTTTCTGTGCTGTCATCTGTCAAATGTTTCCTACCTTTTATCATGTAATATCCATGGAGCTTCCAGTGAGACTGAGGGACTTTATGGTAAATGGTGACCTTTGGGTGAGCTGATGTGTGATGGGTTGATCTTTGGGTGAGCTTAGCTGTGATGGGCATATTTTGGTGTTTCTGTAACTATAGTGGGTTTTCCTTTCTTTGAAGCAAAGCACTGAAATGGTCAGCCTGAACTCTGCTGGCCTTTGCGCCTTTTATCTGTGTTCTTACCTTGCTGTCGAGTCTCTTCGTAGTACTTTTGTACTTGGGCTGCCGGTCACTGTTTTTTCCTGTTCATGTCTGGTTTTTTTTGTTTTTTTTTTTCCCATCCTTAGATCTACAAATCCACCAAATGCAATGATATGCAGCAGTCTGGCAGCTGTCCCCGAGGACCCTTCTGTGCCTTTGCACATGTAGAACGTACGTGGGCTGCTTCTCTCGTCTTTCATGGATATTTGAGCTATGGAGAGCTTCTGGGCAAAATAGATAGTTTAAAATGTAGGGCCACTAGACTAGAGCTCTGTGAAGGATTTTCAGAAACGAAATATTAACTTTGATAATTCCTATAAAACCGTGCTAGTGTGGGAGGTGTTGGCAGAGCTGAAGGCAGTAGGTAGTGTGTAGGACTCAGCTCTCACTGCACTGTCTCTTGAAGTATCTCCCTCTGTTCCCTCTCACTCGCTCAGTCCTCTGTATGTCAGTTTAGGAGGACTGGAACAGAGAGAGCTGCTTCTCTTCTGTACATGGATGAACTGTACTTAGCTAAGTTGCAAAGTGTTGTATTTTAAAAAGCTGAGGATAAAATTGCTAATTACATATAATGTATTGATCCATTTTAAAAATTAAATACTATTTTACTATATACGAAGTTTTGCTTAGGGTTTAAAACTTTAAGTCAGGTTGGAGAAGAAAAATATGCAGCTTTTTGTCCACTTTTTCTCAAATCCTCTTTTCTCGCTAGCTCCCTGATTTATAGGGCATTATTTCAATCCTCACTTTCATCATCTGTAAACTAGTGATGCTGGTTTGGTTGTGGGAGTTCTATGTTCAGGTGGGTACTAATATTCATAGATAAATGGTTAGCTCCTGGTCCTATGGTTCCTACTCAGTTTCTGCACTCCAGTCTCACTGTTGAATTTGCAGCAATTAGAGCGGGTTACTCAGAAGTCAATAGATTGGCTCTGATACTGACTCACTACGTGGCCTTGAGCAAACCTCTGTTATTTGATTATCCTTTGTAAATGGTGGAATTAGTAATTGCTGCCTTTGTCAAGGAATGGTGAGAGTAAATTCCCTACAGGTTATGGAGTTCCTTTTATAGGAAGCCTTGTCGACAAGCAGTAATTATAGCTAGAGCTGTGGGCTATAATGGCCCAAAACGCGGTAGTGCAGCTACACAGTATGATCCAGCAAGCTTAAGAGAGAATGAAAATCTTGATAAAGAAACAGTGTTTAGCAAACTCCCTTGTGTATAACATAGTATTTTTGTTTAGGAGATGGCTTATTCCTAACAAGATTACTGTACTTGATACTATACTACTTTAAAGCCAGAGTAACGTTCTGTGGCACTTAGGTCATTCCAACCTGGTTATTTCTTGTGCTGTCTTATGGAATTGTACTTTCTAGTCCTTTCTTAGTAAGGTAACACTGAGGGCCTAATTCAATTAAAATAACAGGAGTCCATTTATCATATCTGCTCTTAGCAAGAGTTTTGCTGATTGTTAGCAAGAAATGTGTTGAAACCAGTACTTTAAAGATACTGCAATACAGGCATAGTGTCAGTTATATAGTTTTTGTAAAGATGCTGAGTTGTGTTAGATGTAAATACTACAAGTCTACAGCACCTCTGCTTTACCTTCCAAGCCAATGACACTTTCTTTTTGTGTATGCCTTTCTATGTATGTTACTTTTTTTTTGTAATGGTTTGTACTAAGCACAGATGGAAACTTATCTCCCTCAGCTGATTATAATGCACCCATCAACTTTGTGCCTAGCAATGAAGGAAGCTCTGCTTAGTTCAAGACAGCTGAATGAATAACACACAATTCATGCAGGGAAGATAATTTTGGAGCAGTGTTAATGGACTAAAGAGCAGCACAGTGTACAAGTGATGACAGTAATAGTGTAAGGAATATTAGATAAGTAGTAGCCATTTGCCAGATAAGATTTCTCCTTGCTTCTATACTTCTAAGTAGGTGCTTGTGGAATATTTCTTCTCTCAAGAATATCTAGGTATTCTTGTTCCTAAAAGTCTTGTGCTCCATTGCAATTGTACAGCTTTGAGTAACATTCCATGTGCTTTTATTTCTTCCAGAGCCTACGCTCAGTGAAGATTTACAGCAATCCTCGGCTGTGTCTAGCCCGACACAGACAGGCCCTGTGATGTATATGCCGTCGGCAGCTGGTGATTCTGTTCCGGTCAGCCCTTCCAGTCCACATGCCCCAGACCTTAGCAATGTATGTAGCACTGTGGGGAAGCCTTGTCCATATTTTATAAATCTGGGTTTCTCTGTTTCTCTGTACTTTTTTCTCCCAAGAAGAGAAATCTTTAAGTATCCAAAAGCTCAAAGGATATGGCATTTTTCTTTTGGATCTCAGCTCCACACTTTTTAGAGGGATCTGTTTGTTTGGAACATACAGTTCGGTGGCTTTAGTATTGTCCTCTCACCTATAAAATTTCTCAGCCTTCCTTTCTGTGCAGAGTTTGTTGATGTACTTTCAGGAAAGTGGAATACATCCGCACATGAAGTCCAACTCCTTCCTGTCTGGAGGTACATATTGGGCTTAGTTTCCAAGTACTCTAATTAAAGGCTGTGAGCCAGTAACGTCTAAAGTACATAACTACAATTGAGTTTGTTTGCACATGTAATCTCAGAGGCTTAGCCTGTGCATATTGTGTGTTGCATTATAGGATATCCTTGATTCCCTCCCTCACCTACTTCTAGAGATAGCTAAACTCTGGAATATGTTTAAGTAATGCCCCAGATTGTTGGTAGTACTTTATTTTAGTTGTACATACATGAAGGGAGATCTTTAAATGCTGAACAGATACACACAGACAGATAAGAAGCCCATGGAATGCTAGACCACTTCATTTTTCCTGAGAGTTTTTTTTTGTTGTTCGTTAAGTCTTTCCTGTTTGCACTGTTGATAAAGTGTGTAACCTTTTCACATGGTTGGTCGAGGTTTTGAGAAGGTAAAATGACATGAGTTTAACTCATTTGAAACTGGTCAGAATGAGGTGAACTCATTTAGGACCTCTGTTTTATCTTACTCCCCCTCTTTGAAAAGAGAAGCTGATAGTTTGATTTTATTAGCACCAAAGCCAACCTAACAGTTCATAGTTGTCCTGAATTTGATTGCAGCTAGAATTCCAAACAGATCTTGAAAAGTCTGGACATAATATTTTCTCTCACTAAATAACACTGTGGAAAGCAGTAAAAAAACAAAACCCCTTCGTCTTATCAATGTATCATCTAACTTATCTGAAAACTGCAGAAATTGAAGATATCTTCCACTTAATAGACCGTATAGGTCTTTTTCTATCTCAAGCTCTTAGTCTTTTAAACAGCCTTTCCTAATCCTTGGAGATATGCCAAATGGCAACACATGTCTTTTCTGTGACTTCATCACTCCACAGGGCATCTGCATGTGGCTTGCAAACAAATATGGCTTTGCTGGTGATCATTTTACATGATGAATTAATCAGAGAAAAAGGTCCCTCTAGCAGCCAGCCTCACGTGGCCTGTTCTGTTTTGTATTTGTACTGTAGGTGTGGAATAAATCAGGAACTCTGCCAACTAGCCCCACCTCCACCACAGTGAGTAGTATCTTTGCGACTGTAGGGAAGCGTGGACAGCAGAATATCTGTATAAAAATAAAATCAAAACACTGTAGGATGGTCCTTCTTTCTAATGCTAGCCCAGACTGTGCCACATTTGAACCTGTGGTAGCAGTAGCTGTCTAAATGTTGTCTGAAGCACAGTCATGCTTGCCAGTGCAGGCAAATAATTTCTTGTCCCAGAGAAATGGGATACCTGCATTGATCCAGGTAGGCGCTTTCTCTAAAACTCATCTTAATCTCCTTTGCTGCTGTCTGTGGCTTCATCTACAGTGCAAAACTAGCCTTGTTGCATGTGATTGTGATCCCTGATATTAGTCCAAAGAATGGAACTGTTGGAAATCCTTGGGTTTTTTAATGCAGCTATTGATACTTGGCTTGTGCCTGCATTAAAACTTTCAGATTTCCAACTGGAAAGCAAAAGATACAGTATTACACGTAGCTCAGATATACTTGGTTGTTCTGACTGCCACGGCAGTTTTCCAGGCTTCACGCTACTACTCAGAGTGCAGACAGGATCCTCTGTAGCCTAAGGAAAGCAAAGAGAGTTTTGGTCAGGTTTGGCAACTTGTTCAGTCATATCTGAGGCCTCAAAAAGAATAAATGTCACTAGAGCTGTAGGTTGGTTTTTATAAGACTGCACTCCAGTACAAAGTAATGGCAGTAAAACCATAATTGTGGGACTGTATAAATCCAGTATCTACTGGAGCTTTTTCCTGGTTTTTAATTACTGTTTACTGGAAGCTTGTATGCTTGTGTTGACTGTCAGTATAATCGATGCACAAACAGTGAAGTGAACGAGCTGTTCCATGGGATGCCTCTCCTCTTCGAGTCGCTGCTCCTGGCTGGCTGTACTTTCCTGACACTTGTTCCTTCTGTTAGATTCTTTGTAGGAACAGCAGTCTCGGAAGCCCATCTAATATATGTGGGTCTCCTCCTGGTGCCATTGGAAAGCCACACAGCTTGGAGACCATTGGTTTTCCTTCAGACTCTGTAACAGCAGCTGGCAGCTACAAGAAAGCACCGGGGTTTGAGCGAGAAGATCAGGTGGGGGCCGAGTATTTGAAGAGTTTCAAATGCCAGGTTAGTAGGGAGTATTGGCTGAAAGAGTTGGGGGGATGAGGAGGAATGAGAAATTGCCCAGTCTAGCTTGAATGTATTTTTATTTTTCAAGGGACAAAAATGAGAAAGTACTATTCTCATTAGCAGTTCTCAGATCCCTGCTGTTGCTTTCAGCCTCCCTTCCAGTCTCTTCCATCTTACATCTGTTCTTGTCTGCCTAGCTGCCATCACACACTCAGTTTGTAGTCGAGCTGCTGCTTGTTTTCCTAATCCCTCACAACTTCTGTCCTGTGTTGACCCTGGGTAGTTCCCACATATCACTTCTTGCTCTTTCTTTTTCCATATTTAGGTCCTTGCCAAGAGTCGCTGTTTCTTTTGCTGTATTGTCTCATGGAAACTCATCCCTCCTTCTCTGTTCTCACTCCGAACTCTTACCTTGATCTTCGTGACTTGGTTTGTCTTCTGTTTTCACCCTTCATTTTTCCGATGTATTAAAAATGTCCTGTTAGTTGTCTCTTGCTTCTCTGGCTGTATCATTCTGATCCTTGACTCTCTCCTGTGGCTTCTGTATAAAATTTGAATTCCTCATTCTCATTTGACGAACCCTCTGCAATCTTACCCAACCCACATCTCTAATGACATTCCCTCTTATCCCTTTTGGATATCCCAGTCTTGCCTTGCTGCTTCCTCAGTCTTCTTCGTCTTGGTGTCATGCCTTATTCAGACTGCTAAGCCTAGAACAGTCTCTTCCATCTCTTCTGCCACACATGAGCTTCTCCACAGTCAACTTCTTATTGTGAATTTCCTTTCTTGATGTTACAATTAATAGTTTCTCTGCACCATCCCTTCCAAGTCAGCTGAGTCCAACCCAAAGCTTGGGTCTCAGTTTTTATTCCTCACTGGGTTTGTAAATGTAATAGAACAACATTTCAATTTAGGGGAAGGAATAGCTACTTTTATGAAGAGGTGCCTGCAAAAATACTTCCTACAAGTTCCTTTTAAAAAAAGTATAAAAAGGAATAAAAATACCTGGTCTATGTTGCTTAAAAACAGAGATGACAAGAAATGCTGCTTTCAACCTGGCTACATTTAAACTCTTGTCTGTAATATTAAGGAAGCTAGCTTTAATGAGGTTATACTGCTGCTTTAGTATTGCATTGCTGTGAGAAAACAGTGGAAATATCCCGTCCAGACAAGTTCTTGCATAAAGTAGTTGGATTTAGAAGCAGACTCTGTGGGTTTTGTTTTATTTATTTTTACAACTTTGGGAAAATATGACCAAACTTTGCAGTAGGACCAGTCTTGAACACTGTTTAGTCTAATTAAAATGGTTTAGTGACAAATACAGATTAAGCTATATGCATGTACGCTTTCTTATAAATGCTTTCATTGTCTTGCTTAATGTGGATGTGGCTTAGGAAATTTCAAATTGATGCAACATGGCTTTGGGGGTAAAGAGCAGACCATGCTGTGATCCTGGCACTTCTTGTGGGCACAGCAGCTTGTAGCAGTTCTTTAGAAACAAAAGAAAAAACATGTGCTCGTTCTTCATTGCCTCTGCTGCAAAGGAGGAGTGAACCCAAAGCCGAAGGACTGAGAGAACCCCTGATTCCTGCCAGCAGAGGCAGGATGCCAGGGAGGCCCTGCTTTGGAGAAAATGAGCAGCAAGCCAAAGCCAAGGAGAAAGGGGATGGAGCATGAATAGGACTTTTAAAAGGAGGGCCAGATGATGAGCATTTATGTCTGAAGTCCAGGCTGTGCTACAAAGATACTGTATTTAGGTAGCTTCTTACTCATGTGGCTTTAATTAAGCAAAAACCTGTATTAAATGACTGGAATAAATAGCTATTAAGATATAGATGGAAGTAATCACAGTTGCCTTATGCTAGGCTTCTACAGACAAAATTAGGTGTCTCATAAGTGTCCTGATTTAATTTTCTTTTCATCTATAATTACTTACTTTTTAAAATCCTCTGTAATTCCCTTTGGCTGCAGTGGGCACTAGAGATTCTCATATACCCTGTAAATTAGACCAATAATTAGACATTTAACCGTGTTCACTCATATTTGAAAACTTAAGAGACACTCTGGCGCAGCTCTGCAATAGGCTTGTCATTTTTCCGCTGTAGAATTAGTACAAGTAGTTTCTATCTTATTAGAATGAAAAATGCACCTTCTGTGTAATAGCTTCCACATAGTTTGTGGTAAGGCTGAGCCAGCAGTTAAAGCTAAAAATACTCTTCCTGAGTCCCAAAAGATTTAGCAAGCTGGGAAAACGCTGGCTGCACTGGAAGGACTTGAGTGCCACGACCAGGAGGTGTTCCTAAGTCCTGACACACAGTACAGTAGGTTTGTTCCATGCTGGTCAGAAAACATTGTTTCACTTGTAATTTATGTCCCCTGTTTTCTTTCCTGACTGCAACAGAGTGAGCTGGAGAATTTCAGCCTGCCCTTTGAATTTCTGTCTTGATGTATGCCCTTTTTAATGTTATTCAGAGCTAAAGGAGACGGGCTTAGTGATGGCAATCGGTTTGCTCCATTTTTCACTGGTGTTACATGAATTCAAGGCAGTGGAAATTGAGACTAGCTTAGAAATGAGTTCACTTTTTCTCCTCCTTAAGGAAAAAAACCTTCCAGTAAGACTTAACTGCACCAGAGCCAGCTAGCTACATTGGCAGGAAGCCTCTCAGCGGTGGGGGCATGGCTGCGTACGTGCCTTCACTTTAGCTTCTGACGTCTGTTGATAGCACATCTTGTGTTCAGATGAGTGTCAGACAGGGTAGGGATGTGTTGGATAATCTAGCAGGCGTGTTATCAGGCACACACAGATGCACTAACGTAACACATCTATTGCACACAAAGGAAAGCAAGCCTGTGATAGGTTCAGGGGTAGTTTTGCTGTATGTAAACGCACTGTATGCTGTTCAGGGAAGCGTGAGAGAATGGTACCCTCTGCAGAAGGATCTTTGCGTCCATGTCTCAACTGCCTGTTTGCCAGGCTTTGACCTCCCCATCGGCCCATAGGCATACAGTTGAACAGAGAAAATGATTTAATTAAGTAAAACCAAGGGATGAATTCTTCCGCTGCTCTTTTGCCTGTCTTGTTATGTCATCCCTCTCCAGCAATCATTTATCTTCTTCATAAGCCTGTTTAAGCCAAAAAGTCAAGGCGTATCACTTCAGGTCAGTGTGGGGTCTTATGCACTGCTGTTGTACATCATGCCTGAATCTCCCCTGCAGAGATGGCGACTGCCTGTGTTTGCGATAAAAATGATTGAGCGGACTTTATGCCTGGAATATGTCTCTGATTCAGACTGGGGGGTTTGGAGAGCGAGTAAACAAGCAGCCTGATTCTCAGCACTTTTTTGCTCCCTCTCTGTGCCCAGAGGGTGTGATTGATCTCCCTGTGCCTTACGCATATAGCAGCATGGGAGGAACAGAGCAAGGCCTGCAGAACAGACCGTTGCACAGTGACAAGCTCAAGAGGCCACTTCCTTCCCAGCTCTGGTTTTGTAGCTCAGAATTGACTGATGTTGTGAGGCAAGAGGGTTGATATCCGTTAAGGATGTGGTACAGGAAGGTCCTCAAGCTGAATTTTTAGGCTGGATGGTGGAATTCTAAATGTATGTTGGTATTCGTGCAGTTTTGCAATTCCAGACAGCCTTGATCTCACTTATGTTTTATAGCTTTGAGGTCTCTATGTTAATGGATGGGGGAAGGATTTTTTTAAAAATCAGTTTTGATGACGTTGCTTTTAAAATTGGTCAGTTATCACTTTATTTTACATTGTAGTCCTAGCTGGGAGCTGGAAAAGTTTGAGGGAAAACATAATCTACATACTTTATTTTCACAAAGCTGAAAAACGTTTACATAATTTAAAAATATAGTGTGCCTCCCACCATTTCTGGCCCTTCTTTTAGATACTAGTAGGGCTGATGAGTTATTTATAGCAAGGCAAAATAATTCATTTTTGGTCTTGGTTCTTAAGATGTCTTTTGTGCAAGCAGAGGACTTATAGCAGCATTGAAGGCAAGTGTAATTGTGACAAGTCCTTGCATAACTCTAGGAGTGATGTCTTGGTATATAGAAAGCAAATTACTTGAAGTGTTTTCAGTTTGCTCTACTTTCCCGCTCTCTGAATTCTTTAGTGCCCAGAGCAGGCTGTGAGAGAGGAGGGGACGGTGTTTCTCATGCCTCTCTAAAGCCAGCAGTCAGCCATTTTAAATTTTGCTGCTAATCCCTCTGCTTATCTTTTGTTCTGTTTCTTTACTGCAGCAAGCAAAAATGAAGTCCCACTCACTGGAACACAGGAGCCAGGAGCAACCTTTGTTACAGCCCAAACAGGTACAGTACTGCTAGCAGGGCTCTGAACCTAGCTCAGTGCTCACACCATCACAGACAAGGACACGAGAAATCTCTGTGGATCCAGACAACTCTGCAGGGAGTAAATGACAGTCCAGACACCATTAGGGATGCTCAGCTTGAGGGATTACTTTATGAAGATGGGATGATTTGCTGGAGGGGTTGTTTGTGAATGGCTAGACCTGTGTGAATTCAGGAGAGATTCATAGGCCTGGACTGTGCTGGAGAGAGTCTCCAAATTACAGAAAATTGAGCTGGAATGAATCTCTGGAGTCATCTAAGTTCAAGGATTCGGCAAAGAGAATTTAATATCAGGTTCTAAGTCGTGTGCTGAACTAAGTCTGAGTGATTGTGTGACCCATCCCTGTGATTGCATGCAACCTGTGGGTCACAGGAGTTAATTCTGGGGCAGCCTGAAGGATGTTTGTAATACTGGGGCGGGGGGCAGGGAATGGAGAACAGTCGGCAGAAATTAAAGAAAAGCTGTTAATCTCTCCCCCACCCCCAGCCTAGTAGTAGCACCAGCCATCTGTCAGGTTGGAAGCAGGCAGGAACAGGTTTGCTGCTGATCTTTGGCTCGTTCCTGCATGTTTCTGAAGGGATTCTTCTATAAAGATGTTTTATTTCCTTTTTTTTACTCTTGTTTCAGGACATACTGGGTATTCTCCCAGTGGGGAGCCCGCTGACATCCAGCATCTCCTCTAGTATCACGTCCAGTCTGGCTGCAACGCCACCAAGCCCTGCTGGCACCAGCAGCATACCAGGCATGAATGCCAATGCCCTTCCTTTCTACCCAACCAGTGACACCGTTGAGTCTGTCATAGGTAATTTTGCCTTTTTTACTTACGCTAATAGGGGCTTCCTCAGATGTGGATCACCAGGTATGAGACTTGGAATAGCCATGGGTGTTCCAGTGAACTCCAGTTTTTCGTCTCTGTCAATGTTGGCAGATTCCTGAGGCTGTAAGCTTTTTCTGTGACTGTGACACATGATGTTTTGTGCAGGTCATTACAGGTGAAATTCAGCCGTGGAACCAACTGAAGGCCTCCAAGCCACTTATTCAGAATGTCAGATGGTGTAAAGGGCCTTAGTTTTAGGTTTGTCAAAGTGACAAAGAGGTCTTGGAGTAGGCAGGAAACCAGAGGGGTATTTTCCACAGTTACAACCCCTTACATTCTAAATGACAATTTTATAGCAAGGGCTAGCACCAGGTAGATTGCAAGGACTTGTCCTTCATAGAGTGTGGGACAGAGGCTGTAAGAAAAAGAACAGGAGAGTCCAGAGAGTGGAATCACTCCTTTTAGATAGGTACAGGTTTTTTGGTCACCTGATTGTGTTGGTTTTTTAATCTAACGTTTCTGAGGTGATCTCACTAATTTGTTAAAAAATAATTATAGAAATGAGTGGGCATGTGTGGGATGGAATTATATTAATCATGACTAGTGATGAGGCATGTTCAAATAGATATAACATTTGCAGGCATTCATAAGCTTTCTTTATTTTACCCCATCTTTGAACCTCAGAGATGATTTTCAAGTGTTCCCTTCTACTGGTATTTCTTTCCTGAGTGGCTCTTCAGCAAAGTAGGGACAAAGCACAAGCCAGACCCAGACATGTCATAAGCCAGTGTTACTGCATATTATGGAGAGACTTGAAAGAGCAGTTTGGGGAAGACTTATGGGAACTGCTGTTTATTTCATCAAATTTCTGTTTTTGTATAACATTTGGGAATACTTTGAGACAAAAAGAAATCAGATCAGGCAAAAGAACCTGAACTGAAAAGCTGCCCATGACACTTCTGCCAAATCATTTAAGAACAGCGTTGCACAGGGCGGAGAGTAGGGCTGTGCAGACTGACAAATAGAGAGCGAAGGCTCCTCTGCATGTAGGCTCTTTGGGCCATCCTATCTCTTGAAGTTGTTGGTCCTTTATAA
Organism: Fulmarus glacialis; assembly: GCF_000690835.1. Classification (NCBI taxonomy): domain Eukaryota; kingdom Metazoa; phylum Chordata; class Aves; order Procellariiformes; family Procellariidae; genus Fulmarus; species Fulmarus glacialis. Next base: position 13,521 of record NW_009186944.1, on the reverse strand, counting down.
CATAATTGGTACCTCTGTGTCTGGCAGAGTCTGCCTTGGATGACCTGGACCTGAATGAATTCGGAGTGGCTGCCCTGGAGAAGACATTTGACAGCAGCACAGTGCCCCACACGAGTGGCATCATGATAGGTACATGAAAGCAACAGAGCTTTCTTTATCTTCTGCCAAGCAGTGTTGCCCAGTCACCTCAGTGGAGCCAGCCCAGCAAAGCTCTAAAACCAGTCCCAAAATAACATTGGTTAAAACAGCAATTATAACAAACTCTGGCAACCGCTGAGCATCTTTGAAGTGAAAGCTTGCCCTTATTGACTAGCAGAGCTGAGTTCTTGCCATTGGGCCCAGGTGTCTTTGGGATGTTTCTTGAGACTGAATGGGACTTGCTTGATTTCCGCCCCCCCGCCCCTTAAGTGTGTAAGTGGACTCTAGAAGGCATCTCATACCTTTAAAAACAGGCCAAAGTATAACGATTTGCATCTTAAGCAGAAAACTCTCCCTAGCAGTAACAGGAAACACACTGACCTGGTAACGCTATCCATCTGTCACAGAGTGTCATCACGGTCTGCTGATTTGATTCCTGTAATGTCTGTCTCATTTTAATATGTGGAGGTAGGCTAAGACCCCTTCTACCTGTCTCTAATGAGTGTCCAAGGAAAAACGAAATGTCTCATAGCTTTTTGGAAGTGGTTGTAGTTTCTGGCTACCCTTGCTGTATAAGACAGGTTTTGAATGAGAGCTAACTTGGGTATTCTGAAGGTTTGCAAGGGAACTACACTGCGTGGAGCTGTACTGAGGTAGGAAGGGACCTGTGGAAGGAACCCTAAAGAATATCGCTTCCACTTCCCTGCCAAAGATAAGAGCCTGGTTGGGGAGTTTACTGTGCATGTCTGCTGATAGCCCTCCTTCTGCCACTGCCCATCTGCAGTGGCTTAGAGATCCTCCACGCTGCCTTTCCCTCTGTTCACGTCAGGTCTGGGTGTTACCTGGTAATCTTCTAAGAAGGGAGATCAGGAGAGAGTGGGGAGCAGGGCTGAGATCTCCCTCAATCTGTGTGTGGCAGACAGAATGACCTCTTGTGTAAGGGACGTGTGATGTCTTTGGAGGCTGGGCTTTTGTTTATTTGGGGTTTTTTATTACTGATAGATCCAGGCACTCAAGTATGTCTAAAATGACTAAAGCTAGTCACTGATTTTTGGTGGTTAAGATCATGACCTGATCCAGCATGACTGACTTCTCACAGGTTGTTTGGAAGTATTAAAAGCAGAGGCATATGTTTTAGAAGTGAATTTTTCGTTACACAGTATTTCACCAGATACCAAATTCATCTTCTCTGGACTGATAGGGACTGAACTCTGCTCAGAAAACCTTTTGTTGCTTTGGCTGATGAAAGAGTAATCCATTGAACTCTGGAGGGTCTTAACCTACGTGGTTTGTGGGACGGCAGCTTCAGTGCTCTTCTTAAAGGCTGTGAGGGGAATGAAACGTGATGAGAAGCAGAGGGAATCCCGAGGGGCTTAGGAAGGAGAGAGGGAAGCTAACACCTTCTGCTCTGAACTCCTGCTCTGGCCCACACTTCATGGTCACACATAGCCATCCTCTCTGTGTGTTCTTTGTCCAGGTGGGAGTTTGCTGCAAAGTTCTGCTCCTGTAAATATCCCCGGGTCCCTTGGAAGCTCTGCCTCCTTTCACTCTGCCTCTCCTTCTCCACCGGTCAGCCTCTCATCGCATTTCCTCCATCAGCCCCAGGGACACTTAAGCCAATCAGAAAACACATTCCTGGGGACATCAGCTTCTCATGGATCATTAGGTAAATGCACAGTGTGTGTGTCCCATGTACATGCCTGTCTGTGCCATGTAAGTATTTTCGTTCAAGTTAGCTTTAATTTTAATGTATTACTTCACTGCTGCCATTTGTATCTCCTCTTCCCGTGAGAACAGCAACAGTACTAGAAGCTGCTTTACCAAAAATCAGCTAATATCTTGTGAATAAGGGAGCAATTCCCTCTACTTGCCATGTTTGTAGACTGAGAAAAAGAGACAGATAGGTTAAATGATTTGCTCTGATGATGCCTTTCAGGGAAAAGAGCTCTGCCTTTTCCTGCCAGCAATGCTGTGCTGAGACTTCACTTGACATAAAACTCAGAGTTGGGTCCTCAGCTTTGCTTGGTTGAGGTGGGGATTGCAGTTTGCCCTCGGGACTGCCAGTAGGTCAGATTGGCTTCTGGGAGCTCTAGAGCAGACTTGGGTCATTGTACTTTTCTCTCCTGTTCGGCACTCTGCATGCAGTTTTGCAGTACGGACTTTGCAAAAAGTGTTCCAGCTTTGTCCCTTTTGCTCCTTTCCTGCCCCTCCTCCCCCCACCATCTTGAGGATCTGTTTCCTGTATGAGGGACTGTGAGGGAATGAGAAATTCCCAGGCAGAACTGGGAATTGAGGGGCCAAATCTATTTTATTATTAAGACGCAGGGTTACCTTGAGATACAAAACTATTGGATGGGCTCAAAGCTACAGTGACACTGGCTTTGCTGATTTCTGTTAGTAACAGTAAATATTAGTTCTCTCTATTGATACTAGACATAAATGCTTCTTCAAATCTGAGATACACTTTAATCTTTAATATTCAGCTTAACCAAATAAAATTATTACATGCTTTTGTAATCTCTTTGTGCATGCACTTATCTGTGTAACTGCATCCCTTGTTTGTATAGGCCAAAACCATGCTTCCATGCCTTGTGATTGCTATGTGTTTGGCTTTAAGAGCTTTTACAATTACTGTAATAAGAAGAGAGACATCAGAGGGTATCTGTGCTGTTAATTAGTGTTGAGGCTGGCTGTTCATCCCAATTTCAGTAAGAAAAGGAAAACTTGCTGCTAAGGCCTGCTTTTCATTTCAGAAGAAACAAGTTAAGCAGTTATATTTGTATTGACTATGTAGTTATAAAAAAAAAAACAAAGAAATGCAGGAAGTTCACAAATGCACTGAAATACTTGATTTTTAAGAAAAAAGTTAGATATTTTCCTATAATACAACAAAACAATTTTTGCTGAGGTTTTGATGAGATATTTAAATAGTAACCTAGCAGTTGGGAATGTGGAATCTATCTATTCCATGTGACTTCCTGAATGCATATAAATTAGTGTGTAGTCTGTGTAGTTATTACTTACTTGTATTGCAGTTGAGTTAAAAATACGTAGTCCTGGGCTAGTTCCCACTGTGCTAGATGCAAAATGTTTTACCAAAGGAGCTTGCTACTTCAAATGTGAAATGAGAACAGCAGGTGGAGAGAGTAAAAAGAAATGACGAGATAAGCTTGGTCAGCATTATGGCAGAATTTGTGGCTTGCCAGCATCCTGCTTAGTGCTAGATTCCCTTTCAAGAAAACTAGAGCTTTAAAAACAAAATGTGAGTTGAGGTTCTATTAAAACTTCTTGCTCTCAACGGAGCATGCTTCAGAGCAGCTGAAATAGATCCATGGTAAGTGTCTTGAGCCAGTGAAGAGCCCTTGTTGTTCTGCTAAATGACTTGTTAATGCACGTAAGCCCTTAGTGAAGTCGAGTTACTATTTTTCAGCTGTATTTTTTGTAACTGTGTCTTGGCTGGTACTAAATGGGAAGTAAGTGGTGCTGGGTTAGCCCTCAGTGAGAGGCCATTGGCTCCAGGGCTTGCTTGCAGACACAGTCAGTTCGGCTGCTGTGAAATCAGCAGAATTACTAAATGAAACTAGATTTAGGAATGTCCACATCACTCAGTAGCTCTGTCTCAATATGAGTTTTTCCTCCTAGTTCTCCCCTGAGTGCAAAGTGTGGATGCTTATTTTAAGTAAAAATATTTTTGTTATTAAAAGAGTACAAACCTCGGAGCCTGTGAAAAATAATGAGTTTTGTTTACAACTGGTTTTCTACTGCTTTGTCTCCTCAGCCTTGAATTTCTTCCTGAAAAGAGAAATTATTTGAACAAGCTAAAGTAGGGAAGTGGTTGGTTAGTTGGTCGTCTCTGGTGCCAGTCACTAGCTTTATGCTAGAACTCTGCAGGGGAGGAAGCTGATGTGTATATACTATTGCCTCCACTTGTTTATAAACAGGGTTTTCCAGTTAGTGCTGTTTCTTGCATATGCAAACAGTAATGATGTTGGCGCATTTTAGTCTCACTGTTTGGGAAGCGAGACTCCTTTCCTAAGCACCAAGCTGAGAAGACAAAACCAGAAGTTTTTTAGGGTATAATGTGAGAGGAAGCACCGCCTGGGTTGGCTGTGTGAACCAATCTGTTCACCAATGCTGATGGCTGTGCTGCACAGAAAAGTGGGAAGGTAGTAAGCAGTTCAGAGGTTCTCAATATGAGAAGGGCGATTCAAGCTGGTAGTCAGCTCTGCTATAAAATAGATGCTTCTAAAACAAGCCTCATTCAAAAGTTGCCTCCACTCAGTTTCTTGGGTCCTCCCTATATCATTAAAGATGAGGCCTAATGGTGTGAAACTTCCCCTATAAAGTCCGTCTATGACAGATTCCTGGGTCCTGGGGATGAAAATCATTCTTAAGATGATCTTCTCTTTCCTATGTACACATTTTTGAATCCTGGATTTCACAGGGGTAGGGAGGAAATGGGGAAATTGCCAGCACCTGTGACATAACCCTCTCTATTTCCCTGTGAAACAGGTTTAAATGGGATGAACAGCAGCATATGGGAGCACTTTGCTTCGGGGAGTTTTTCGCCCAGTACCTCACCTGCATTTCTGTCAGGTCCAGGTGCTGCGGAGCTGGCACGGCTACGACAAGAACTGGATGAAGCCAACGGCACAATAAAGCAGTGGGAAGAGTCTTGGAAACAAGCCAAACAGGTACTTGGGCAACTCCTGGGAAGAGGGATTAGGGAGTGTAAAGGAGTAGGAGGGTGTCAGCCTTTCAACAGGAGCTTTCCAGACATTGAGGTGATGGGAAGAGCTGTAGGTTTTACAAACAGATTCTCTTGAGCATTCTTATTCTTTCTTCTCCCTTGGAAAGAGGGACTGAATCACTGTGCCTGATGTGTTCAGATGCTGGAAGTGCAAGGCCAGGTGTCGTAGCAGATGCACTGAAGTGCTTGACAGTCTCTAAGACCTGCCAGTTGACTTAGATCCATGACTATTTGCTGGTATGCAAAGTTCATCCCCTTAATGGTGTGAGCCAAATATGTAGAACCACAGCCTAATCAGATGGGGTATCTGGAATGAGCGGCGCTTTGAACCGAAGCTCTAAGGGTGTTTCAGAATTTGGGAATGGGGCAGATTGGACAGAGCATGCTCCTGGTGAGCAGTATATGAAAATGGATGTTTTTGCCTGGGATTCTCTCTTGGAGGCTGACCAAGTTTTCAGACTGCTTCTTTTACCCTCTTTGTTGGAACTTGTAGGCTTGTGATGCTTGGAAAAAGGAGGCAGAGGAAGCAAATGATCGCGCCAACACAGCTAACATGGAATGTGAACTGGCCCGGGAGCAGAGGGAAGCCTTGGAGCTGCAAGTGAAGAAACTGCAGGAGGAGCTGGAGAGGATCCACACAGGCCAGGATCCTCAGTTTCTGCGTTCCTTCTCTGACCTGGAAACGCTCTCGCTTTCTTCGCTTTACACCCTTCAGAAACAGCTGCGGGCAAACCTAGAGAAAGTCGATAAGGTGAGTGCCAGGGACTTGCAGGGCGGGGCCTTGCTCTCTCTGCTCCTACAGATCGCAGCTTTTTTCCCTTTTCTTTGATACAGCCAGAAACCAGCAGCCTATCAAAGCAATTCCATGTGAATGTAGCCAAAGTGAGTTTTAGCCAGCTTACAGGAAAATACCTCCCTCTTCTTTGTGCCTGAAGTACAGAGTTTAAGTCAATCAAAGCTGCTCTGTTGATCCTAAAGGTCCTAAAAGACATCATGCTGTGCTGCTTTGCTTTTGCTTCAGAAGATGAATGGGCGGACAGCTGCAAGTCCTTCCCCTGCTGCCTCCTTGCTCTTCCCCAAACTGTGTAGCACAGGACGGGAGCCCTTTTGCTTTGTGACTTTGATGCTTACGTTTTGCCCTGTCCCCCTCTCTTGCAGGCGGTATTTCAGGTGCAGTCAGTGAAATGCCTTAAGTGTCAGGAGGAGAACCGGGTGGTGTTACCGTGCCAACACGCAGTGCTGTGTGAAACGTGCGCCGAGGAGGGCGAGTGCCCCATCTGCCATCCCAACAGGCCCCACTCTCTCCAGTCGTGACCTTCCAAGGACACTTGTTCTAATCATATCGCATAGAACTTTTTAACTTTATACATACGTACATATATATGTATGTGTACATATATATATGTGTGTGTATATATATGTGTATATATATGTATATATGTGTGTGTATGTGCATGTTTGTGTATGTATATATATGCACACACACACACATACACACATAAAACAAAAATTAGTTGCAGAGCACTTTTTAATATTTTACATCCCGTATCTAAGCTGCCCCTCACCCATGCCCCACTAATTCTAACTCTTGAGGAACTTTGAGAGCTGTTTTTAATACAGATCAAAGGGCCATTTGCAGAGTCTGTGTTTCTCCTCTTTTCTATTTAGGTGATAACAAATTTTTGACTATTTCCAGAAGGATTTAGAGTGGGCAAGAGGGGCTTCCATGTGCTTTCCAGAGGAAGAGTTGAGATCACGGGGAGGATCGAGGTGGATTGAAATGACTTCTTCATGTCTTCGGTCTCCCTGCTCTTTCACTGACCCAGCTTGGTTAAAGCTGTCCTCCCTGATGGAAGCTCCGCTGGGTGCCTGCCTGGTGGGCCTCACGTTGCCGATCTCTGAATGTGCGGGAACTTTGTCTGTCATTTAATCAGCAAAGTTCGCTTTTTAAATTTTTTTTACACTCTTTGTATATTTGTATGAAAAGAAGAAAAGAGGGAAAAAAATGCATTGGACCTAGAGCAAGCCAAGCCCCAAAATTCAGTGACTAGTGTTCATTGCTGATACAGCTAAAATGTTCCAGGTCTGAGCAGCTTAGAAGTATTGCCCTTGTGTCAGCTAAAGCCCTTTATGAAAGAAATAGGGATGCAGAGGTTAGTTCTCTCCAGGCACCCCTTTGTCTGGTGGCTGTCTAGAGACTTCTTAGTGTTTTGAACTAGATTAATTTTGTTTTATCCACAGGGACCTGATTCATAGTCACTGCTGAAATGCATGAAACAATTCCAGGTAGTCTGAGGACATTGTTGAACAGAGTCGATGTTGCCTGCGTCAGCGCCTCAAGTGTGGTTTGTGGACTACTGGGTCCAGAAGCCCTCATGCTAGAGATCATGTATGCCTGTGATGACAGAGAAAGTCCAGCATAGCAAAGAAATGCCACCAGTTTAGACCTGTCCAGTAGCTGAGCTTTCCTGTGACTTTCTTTACTAGCGTGTCCATTGGATTTTTACATCAGGTGGATTGCAGTAACCCGCTGGGATCTCAACCAAAAGGCCACTCAGCTGACTAAACATTTTTATTTTGCACAGGGATGCTGCCTGTGCTACCCCTCCCTGACCTGGAAAAGCACTGGAACCTCCAGCAGCCCACTGGTGTAGGAAAACTGAATTTTTACCGGAGCCTCTCAGAAAGCTTCATATTTAATGCAAAGATATAATTAGGTTTGCTTCCATAATTCCACCTTTCCTTTACATGGAAGGGGTTAATATGCATTCCCAGATGATCTCCTAAGTGCAGCTCTGTGTAGTTCTTTTTTATGTTTGTCCCATTAACTTGTTTTTGGGTTTTTTGGTAAAAATGCTTTTTTTTTTTTTCCATGTGTATTTTATTGTAACTAGCATCAGGTTTTTTAATTTTTTTTTTTTATGGAGAGACACTCTTGAGTGACTATTGTGGCTATGTTGTTTGGTTATAGCCTTTGAATGTCTGTGCCATGGGGCAGCGCATCTGCCTTGGTCTGATCTTAAGGAAAGACCTTTTATTAAAATACGTGAACATTTCTTTTTTAGGAAAAAAAAAAAAAAGAAAAAAAAGGAAAAAAGAAAAAAGTGGGGGGAGGAGGAAAAAGCCCAATTAAGATAAAAATTTACTAAAAAGTTTTTGTAACTAACTTAAATCATAGGAAATAAACTCTTGAATCAGGTCTTTAATATTTATAAGAACCAGAGCTGATCAGCCTGTTTTGGCTATTGGTTTGTAACACTTAGTTTTTATTAGCGTGGTGTTTATCTGCTCTCCTGCCTCCCTGTGGGACTGTTCAGGGTGATGCTGCCTTTGGCCAACCCTCTTTTTTCAGAACTGTCCAGCACCTGGCTGCGTGACTGCATCCCGTTCCCACGGGGCTCTTCACTTTGTCCCTTCTCTTCAGATGGGACTTGTCCACGGGTGGCAGCTCTAGCTGTCTCAATGGGACTTCCAGTCACGGTGATGCGGGGCTGTTGGGTCTAGTGGGAAGAGATATTTGCCCCCAGTTTCCGAGGGGGCATGTTGCTTGGGCAGGGGGGTACAAGGAAAATTCCAGGCCAGAGAAAGCACAGTTTTCCCTTTTGAGTAAAACAGTTTCCCTGTTTTAAAACTTACACTGAAGGACCAAAGAGTTTAAGACTTCACCCGTTCGTGGCCCTGAAATTTTAACTTTCCATTGCCACGCTGCACTCATGGCAGAACAGCCTGAAGGAATTAGCACTAGCCCCTTCCCTTGCCCCCACCCCGATGTGTCTCGGCACTCTCTTTGCACAAGCACATAGGCTGTTTCTCGCTTTCGTCTGGTTCTTTAAGAAACACTTTCTAAATTTAGGTTTCTATGAATTTGTTTGCTGCTTTAAAAAAAAAAAGAAATATCTGAAATGTGAATTATTTTCTTAAGCATCAGATGGAAAAGAGAACTTCATCTTTGCGTATTTTGTGAATATTTTGGGGGGCCACTTATGTGACAATTTCATAACTGAGTGAGGTGAGAGCAGGGGGAAAGGGCAGCATTTCTGACCCACTCCAGCAGTTGTTACTGCCTGCCCCGGGCAGGAAGGATGAACTGTGATCACAGCACTGTGTTTAGGGCTTAAGAGTCTGTGGTCAGCTGTAAAAAGAGTCCTGTTGAAATAAACCTGGTGCTAATGTGTACAGCCTCTGTAATGTACTATCACGCTTCCTTCTGAAGCGGGAACTCCCTTTTACAGGAGATGTGTAACACATCAGAACTAAGGGGGCTTTTTTGGCCAAGTCACGCTTCAAAACAAAGTTTTGGTCCACAAGGTTTGATGAGCAGCCCAGCTGGCTGTTGCTGAACAGCCCTGAACGTGTCTGGGTACTGCCTCTTCACACAGGCTCCTTATTGGATGACATTTTCCTCCCCAAATTTTTGGGAGATTTGGAAGTGTTGACCTTGGTGACTAATTGTGCAGGTCGGACACTTCTGAGCTAAGAGCTGGGCTTCGGGAGTCTTAATTGTGTTGTGAAACCACAGTATCTTAAAGGTCAATAAACTTTTACATTATCATGGAAAAACAATATAGAAGCAGATGGCTTAAGACAACACTATCCTGGGTAGATAGATATCAAAAAGCAAGGGTAGAGCTGTAGATGAGAGCCAGGAGCTGAAGAATTTTGCCATAGCTTTGGGCTAACAGGACCACTTTTAGATCATCTCTGGCCTTAGATGACGTAGCCGCATGCCAGCTGTGGCAAAGACATGGTGGCACAGGAGGGGCCGGGGGAAAGTCTCCGAGCTGGAGCACAACATTTTCCTTAAGCAGATCCCCCCCGAAGGGGCTCGTTGCAGCTGATCCCCTGCGGAAGAGTTTTACACTTTCCGTACATCTCTGAAGCTGAACCTGAGCCACCTGCAAGGCTTGTGCAGCTGAGACGATGAAGAGAAGTCCTTACCCTGCGAGGAAGCCTGTAACGCTGAATGGACTCCGTAATTCGTTGCTGTTCCAGCCTCCGAGCCTCCTCTCTTTCTCCTTTTCCCCAATCTGAGAAGGAAGAATATTACCAGTCTTTTCCTCCAGAATTATAATAATCCTGGGAGTGATGGCCAACAGCAAAATAGATGTTACTGATGTAAAACCTAGTATTTTAAAGGTGAAGTATTCCTGCAAACTAGTGACTGCATTGGAGAGATTTCTGGGGCTTCCCCACTCCGTAGCTTCCAATGTTAAAACAAAATAAATACAGTATACGTTTTAAGAAAAATAATAATAATACACACTGCAGTATTTCTGGTGGCAATTCTTGACCAGTCTCTTCCCCGCTTTCCCCAGGAGGAAGGGCACTGGGCGGAAGCGCCCCTAGTCCGTGTAGAAGTTGGCAGAATGGTGATCGGTGGTGTGTAAAACGTGTTGTTGATTCCATGTATAGAACTGTGATTTCAGCTGTCGTTCTCTCGTACTCTGTAAATATGTGTTTTGGCTGTCGGAAACCTGGTTTAGACTCTTTTCTTGGCAGAGTGAATTTGCATGTGGGGCTGGAAAGAACTCAATCTGTGTCACAGTTTCCAAGGGCAGGATGGATTTTTTTTTAGAGGACAATAAATTTTTATTTTTTTGCTAAGAAAAAAATACGTAATAAAGCAGTGTGTGCATGTGTGTGCGCGCATGCGTGCCCGGGGTGTATGTGCGACCCTGCGCCCCAAGCTCTGGGGCTTGGGGAGGTGTGGAGAAGTCTGTGCGGTGAAGCCCTCAAAATAACAGATCGAATTCATCTCCGTGGCCAATTTTGCCTTCTCCCTTTCACACAACCAAGAATAATTTCTTCCTGAGCTCCCTTCTGGATCAAGCCCCTTTTTCAGGGGGGTTGCCCGTCACCTTTACGATCGAGGTGCAGTGGAAGAGGGGGAGAGTCAATGTGGTGCGGTTAGGTGGGGCAGAGACTCCTTTGGAAATGGCAAAACCACAGAGCAAAGAGCGTTTTATCACCCAGATTCTTGGTGTGGACAAGAATTTACCTCTAAGTGTCTCCCGCAAGAGCCAGGCTGGGTGGAGGTGAGCTCTGCCTGCGCCTGTGTGCCTCTGGAGCCGCGGGGGATATGAAAATTTAGATCGTTACATACATAGTTTCATGCATTGGCACCCAAAAGAACTTGCCTTACCTATGGATCCAGGAATTCCCTTTTATTTTTGGTCTAATTAATGCTTCAAAGATGCATCTCAAAGATGCATCAACCACTTACTCTTAGTCCAATCACAATAATAATCCGGCTCACCCAATTTATATTACAGATTACTACTAATGCAACAAAATCGGTAGATGTAAGTGCCCGCCCCCTTCCCTCTTGTGTTGCAGCAATCTGCCTGTGTTGGGGCTCTTCACCAGGATGATGATGGGGATTTCTTCCTCCTCAGTCTTGCATTTGCTAGGATCTGGGTTTGCGTGCTTCAAGCTGTAATTTTTAATGCTTAGGCTATTCTCCTCCTGGTCCATGGGGTTAGTTACGATCTGATCATTTCAGGTTTATTGTCCTTCTCTGTAAGGGGTATGATTTCTTTTGGGGTGGGAAAAGACCGTATTTGGGTCTGCCCAGAGCTGAGCAAAAATTAAGCTCAAACACCTTGGATAATAAAGCGCAAACAAGCTCAAAACAGAGGTTAGCCTGTGCCACCTGCTCGCTGGGACACGCTGTCTGTTGCAGCAAGGACAGCCTAGGTGTCCTTGCTGCAGAGCAAGTTAGAGCACAACAATTTTAAAAAATAAGCTAACCCACGTTCAAACCTGCAGCCCTGTATAGCTAAGCCTTGCAATAAAGCGTGGTAGCCGGTGCCAACACCGAATTAGCTGCAGGGTGCAGGCATAGGGTTTCCTCTCTCGGGGAGCAGTAGCAGCAACCCGGCTGAAATGATGCCCTGGGACAGCGTCTCCTCCGCCAGCGGGGACCCTCCTCCGGAATCTTACTTCTCTGCAGAGCTACGAGGTGGGACTGAAACGAGTGGTTTAAGCCAGCAAATGGCTTCCTTGTGAGCGAGCAGTGCCTTAATCCCTCCTGCAGTGGGATCGGTTGAGCCTGGCCATGTCGTACAGATATCAAAGGAGCTTTTTCCCCCCCCCACACACACCCTCCATCGAGGGTTTAACCTGAATTGACCCAGCGGTTGCTCAGCCCACTGAGAAAGCAGCTGGTGCTCAGGCACTCGGGAGGGTGATGCTTTTAATTCCCCGGGACACGGCAGCTCCCAGGGACCTGTGGCAGCTCGAGCACAGCCACCCACTTGCAGGGTGGGGGCAGAGGGAGCTCCAGATTTATAATTACTAATAATTGCAGCTAAAACAAGTTCCAAAATACCCAGCAAATAGTTAGCAACCACCTGCCCTGCTGGGCATTTTTGCTGGTACACCTGGGCCACCCCATGTGCAATGCACCGTGCAGAGCTGCATCCCACCACTGTCCCGTGTGCCGTAGCAGAGGGACGCAGGTCCCTGGCGCAGGCTGGGGGCAACGCCGGGGACCTGCCCGCTCCTTCTGGGCTCTGGACAGCCCAAAGCACCGCATGGTTCAGCTCACGGGGCTGCGATGCTCATTATTGCTGCCCAGGCTCTAGCAATGGTCCCAGGCTCCTTCAGCTCCTGCAAGCACCCTGAGGTCGATACGATCGGCGGTTAAACAAAAAACACACACAAGAGCTGTGCACATTTTAAAAAAGGAAACAAACAAACCCCCAAAGCAACAACAACACAAACCCTCAAAAAACCGCCAAAACACAAAGTCCGACCGGCTGCGCGGGGAGGTGCCAGGCCTGGAGCCGGCAGTGCCACGCTGGGCAGGGATGGCTCCTGCTCCCCTCCCTCTCGCCCAGCGCCGCGCAGCCCCGAGGACACACATTTCTGCCTGGGCCTTCTTTCACCACCAAACCACCACGCACCACCCATCCTAAAAGCCTTTTGCCGTTCCTGAGCCAGACCTGGGCTTTACGTGCCGCTCGTCAGGCTCTTTCACAGGCCCAAACCCAGCTCCGCCGGCTCCGTCAGCAGGCTGACGGGCACTGGCCGTGCGGCCTGCTCAGCCCTGCCTGCCTCCAGCACCGCTGGCCGGTGGCAGCTTTCCCAGCCCTTTGATTTATACCTTCGTGTAATATTTTCCAACGGCCCGGAACTCACAACAAGACTACGTGATTCCTGCAGAGGAAAACAGCCCACCGATTCAGCACAGCCAAGCCCTCGCTGAAGCCTCGGCCATTGCCCCAATGCACAGACTCAGCATCAGCTTTCTTCCTTTTAATTTAAAATAAGAGGCTTATCCACAAGAAGAAAAGGAAGAAAAAAAAAAAAAGGCAGGTTTGGCCATGGGCTGTCCCCACCCCAAATAAGTGATGCTGCGTTTGCATTGCGCTGATGCAGTGTTGCAGACAGGAGGGGGGGGCATGGCCAGGCAAGGCGGGCCCGGGGGGGGAAGCTAATGGGGACAGGCAGGGACAGCCACACACTTTCACATCCCCCGTGTAGTGTTGCTAGTCCGGACAGGGAAAGAAACCCCCTGAAATACCACGTGCCCACCCTCCCCAGCCTCATGGGAGCATTGCTACCCAAAGGTGGGGCTGAGATGGGCGCTGGACAGTGGCAGGGGGCACAGGGACCCCCTCTGTCCCCCT
>NW_009186943.1:8764-18824 GCF_000690835.1 Fulmarus glacialis | reverse complement strand
GGGCGAGCCTCCACCCCTTGGACCTGTCCCCGAGTGAGAAGCGCCTGTTTGGCACCATATGGTGACTGAGCTCTCGGCTCTAAAGTTTTAATGTAATAGCTTTATCTACCTACTGTCTGCTCATACGGCTACCGTGTGCTAAGTAGAGCAGCTTAGAAGCATTCTTCATGCCCCCCAACCTGCCAGCAGCTCTTGAGTCCAAGGAAGGCCATGTATCTTCACCTCATGACTGCCCCATGCCTTTATACAGCTTAAATAAAAACCAAAACACACTTCATGTTCCTCATTTCCCTATAATTTCCTGTACTTCAGGTGAGCCACTTTGTTAAACATTGCCCCTTGGGTTTGTCCTCCGAGGGTGGTTCCTAACGTGATGAAGCCACCACCGGTTTAAAATTGTCCTTCCTGCACAGCTCCCAGGTCACCTTGAGAAGCATCACAATAAATACCCTAAACACACAGCCTCTTCTTACCCAGCAAAGCCAGTCTATTAAAAATAATCCCCAATCCATGCATCAATGGTTAATACGTAATGACAGCTGACACCGTGCCACCCCCCAAGAGCTGCGCCTTCCCACCCAGCCTGTCACCCTCCTTGCCTCGTCTTCTCCCTGCATCCACTGTTGCTTTCATACTGAAATCAGTATGATACCCAGCAAGTCAGAGTCAAGAAATTATGGCTCCCAATTCCTACAGGCTTTGTATATATATATATATACATACAGAGAGAGCAACGCTGCCGAGAAGGACTTGGGGGCACTGGTGGGTGAAAAGCTGGCATGCGCTGACAATGTGCGCTCGCAGCCCAGAAAGCCAACCGTACCCTGGGCTGCATCGAAAGAAGTGAGGCCAGCAGGTCGGGGGGGGTGATTCTGCCCCTCTACTCTGCTCTGGTGAGACCCCACCTGGAGTCCTGCATCCAGCTCTGGAGCCCTCAGCACAAGAAAGACATGGACCTGTTGGAGCGGGTCCAGAGGAGGGCCACAAAAATGATCAGAGGGATGGAAGCCTCTGCTATGAAGAAAAGCTGAGAGAGTTGGGGTTATTCAGCCTGGAGAAGGGAAGGCTCCATGGAGAGCTTATTGCGGCCTTTCAGTACTTAAAGGGGCTTATAGAAAAGACGGAGAGAGACTTTACCAGGGCCCATAGTGACAGGACAAGGGGCAATGGTTTTAAACTGAAAGAGGGTAGGTTTAGATTGGAGATAAGGAAGAAATTGTTTACTGTGAGGGTGGTGAGACCCTGGAACAGGTTGCCCAGAGAGGTTGTGGATGCCTCCTCCCTGGAAGTGTTCAACGCTAGGTTGGATGGGGCTTTGAGTAACCTGGTCTAACCTGCTCATGGCAAGGGGATTGGAACTAGATGATCTTTGAAGGTCCCTTCCAACGCAAACCATTCTGAGATTCTGTATACACACACACAAAAGAGCCAGAAGAGGAACTGAGAAAAATTTAAAACAAAAAGCAACAACTGTCTTGCACAACTTTGTTACTACTTGTATGGACTCTAACTGGTAAAAATCACCCTTTTGATGAAGAGTTAAGGAAAAATTAAAAGAGTGAAAGTTTAACACTTCTAAAACGTGGGTCTTACTCTCTTATCCTTGCCCACCTTTGTTTTTTACATGAGAAATTTAGGTCCGAATTACGTTGTTCATGGAAGGCATTGCTTACTATGGTTATGGTGGAATTATAATATTAAAGGTATCAAGATATGTCCAGCAAAACTACTTTGACTTTTTAGTTTGGTCACTGTCCATTTAATTTAGACTACTGACAAACACTGGGAAGAAATATCTCTTTGAAAAAGATCTGATGCAAGTAACCACGAAGAGTCCAGTGCCTTTAAGAAGCACTTCTAATTATAACAGAATTAAAGATATGCTCTTTTTAATCTATAGATGTTTTTGAAATAAAACCAAAATGCAACAAATGTTTTAGATTCACATAAGATTTAGGCAGGGACTTACTTTGAGTTAAAAAAAAAAGTTTCTTCTACCCACTATAATTTCACAGCGTTTCAATGACTTGAACTGAATATTTTACGATGTTCTTTTTACACAAATTCTACCACACAGACATACCTTTTATAGTTCAGCTTTGTTTTGGAGAAGTACCTATGACAGACTTGTAAGATTTAAAAAAAAAAATTGTCATTGTGTTTATTACATAGAAACATTTTTAAAAAGGAGCCACCATAATACTGTAGCTTCTCAGTCATCATAAGAACCTGTTGCAGTATACAAAAAAATTGCAAAATTAATAATGGATGTTTTCTTCCACTTAAGAATCAGTAAATATTCAAGAAGCACCTGAAGTAGTTTGAGATCCCAGTTGTCCATTTGGACTGATAGACTGTTCTTGGTCAGTTCAGTACCTTTGTGAAAACAGTAACAGCTGAGTTGTCTCACAGGTCCCTTCCTGCTCTTTTTTCCTTTTAAGCATCTCTTCATCTGCATTGTATCACTATTTAAAACTATCCCCTGCTGGACACAGCGCTTCATGAGTAATAGCACTATGCAGTAATACCAGAAAGTGATAAAAATAGCAGAACTGCCTTACTTATAGAGATAAAATATTTTAATGTATTTCCCACTGCTTTATTAGATTTAAAAATCTGGTTTTCATGTAACTGCCTCTGAATAATAAATTATTGTGGTATTCGTAACTTTGTATAGTTGCCTTATCTGAGAGTCAAAATATTTTAAAATGGGCACTCAAAGCTTCATAACTAACCTTTTGTCTTCCACAAATGCGTTTTAGATTCCGTTGCATTAAATGTCTACAAATTCTGCTGGTTATCTGCAACAAGTGAGCTGATTACTCATTTGAGTAACAATGCTTTTGGGATTATAATTAACTTATATATTAGAAACAGCATAGATGGTTAGGTTTTCTGATTTAAACAAATATGTCTAAGCATAACAGATTTCTCTGTATTAGAGAATGCAGGCGCTGAAACTGTTGCTGTAAAAAAAACATCTGTCATGCGTCCACCTCAACAGAGCTGTCACTGCGCTGCTGATATTCATGCCATCATGAGAATTGGGAGTGTTAAGTTGTTCTTCAGCAGTGTTTTGCTAACAGAGCAAATTTAAGCAAAAGTTTATAATTGTTCTGTTGGTCACCAATGTCATCCCACAGCAGCCTGATAACTCCTAAGATGGCTTTTCTGATTACTTGTCTGTATGCTCCCTAAGAAGCTCAGGTTTTCTAAAAGCCTCTCATCTGCATGAACAGGGCTAAAGAGATCTGTTCGTATGATTTTGCAATTCTAGCTACTTTTCTTTTATTACTTTATTTCCATGTGGCTTCTCAAGGTAATTCTAGATCTTGTCATGTAAGAATCCTTCTAGCAGCATGCATAGGCTGCATGGCATAAGGGTGCATGATCAGGCCAAAGATAGTAAGAAAATGTGAGGCTCACTGACATCTGCTGTTGTGAAGAACATCACTCCACATATAGCAGCTTTGGTACACTTCTACTGGTTTGGATGGTCAGCCAAAAATGTGGAGAAAAGTATTTCTTGAGCAAATTTGCCTCTAAAGCAAATGCAAGTGTACATATAAAATTGTTATTTCACTTACTGCTTTATTTTTCCAGAAGAAGCTGCACTCCTAAAGAACATTTGCATGCAGAAAAGTGGAGCATTGCTAGATACTAGTTAAAGAATCAAAAAATGAAGAAGAGTGTCAATGTATTCTGGTCTCTTCGAAGCAGAAGACGTGAGGGAAACAAAGTACATTAGGGAAAAGCCCTCCCTCTCTTACCATGCCCTTCACTCCAGCTCTACATTTATAGCCACAGTGCAACATCTTTTGCTCTTCCCTATATTCATAGCTACTTGTGCACTTTGGCAGGATTAGTCATAACATGTAGCTAAGGTTAAAATGACAGTCCAGAAAAACTACATTAGTTCAAAAGTCACAAAATGATAGAAGCACTGAAGAATAGCAAAGCTGGATGTGCTTATTGCAGTAGAGAGCGGTGTGGTCATTATGGCTCTGGCACATACATTACATATTCTCTTATTCATTCCATGTGCTGCTGCCAAGTGTCTGGCCCAAGGCAGCTATGTATTTGGGGTCACATTTCATTATGCTTTCTTGTTGATTGTATGAAACACAGGCAGAATTCCTGCTAGATAGCAAACTGCTTCAGAAAAAAAACATGAGCAAAAGCACATAAACCTCGATCTCTGCCCAAGCCACTTGCTGCCTACAGGTAAGCCCAGAACAACTATACTGTGAATATTTATATTTAGTCTTCATCCTCCTCTTCCTTCTTTCTTTTGTCCCCTCTCTCCCCTCTCAAAATCTTCAAGGGAAATCTCAGAGAGTTTGTGGTAAAACAGTGTTCTAGTCGGGCTATTCAGCTGAATGATAAATACACATTTCCTACATCCTTCTGCTATCCAATGTAACTTTTCTGTCAGAAGGAAATATCCTGTATCATATCACCTGTGAAAATAACTAACATGAATGCATCTGCCTTGTAGCTTAATCTAATAATTACACCGTGTCTGTGCCCCACCAGTAAGGCTTCTGCAGCAAGTCATGTAGACCTAATCTGCCTTGTAAACGTTGAATGGTTTCTTTACTTTTTCTTAGAAGTTATCTCGTAGCGTTCTATATATTTCTGCATCATTAGCGCACAGTATTAGCAAAACCAGATAGTCATACCTGAGGTATTTTTGTTGTAACACACAATGTTTTAGCACATTTTTATGTTGAAATTTGAATTCATGTGGATTGTCAACATGCTTGTTTATGATTATGCCCTTTCGTAAATCTGGTGTAACCTCTGTGTAATTAACTAGAACTACATTGCGTAATACTGTGGCAACACCCAAACAGGCACTGGGCTTGGTAGTGCACCCAGAGGACATGGAACTCAGTCCTGAATATGCCCGTTCCTCAACGTTCAACAGAGAGGTGAAAAAAATACAGAAAGAGCTATTTGCAGTTTCTCAGTCATGAGGCGGTCGGGACCTAAATTCAAGCTAAAAGGGTATTCTAAAAGAAGACAGTCAGTGGATTTGATTCCACATATCCTGGAAGATAGAAAACATTTGAAATAAGTATGATGATACAGCAATCCCAAGTTTCCTTCTAAGCACTAGCTCAGACCTCTGACAGTAGACATCATTCTGCTAGTACCCTGACTGTGCAACTGAGGCACATTTCTAACTATAATGACGCATACTTTTATGAAGTAAAAATAGCGAGGCAACTTTTTTTTTAATCAAAGTCATTAAAACTGTACTGTTCATCCCTACCTTCCTACAAAAGAGAATTTGGTGCAATCAGGTGAGTTTTTATTCCCTGTGTTTTTCCATATAACAAACTTGCATCAAATCTTCTAAAACAAAAAGAGATGGTAAAAATCACTACTAAATAGAATTGTTTTCTTAAAATGCAATTGCTGTCTAGTAATTTGATTAAAATAAATGTTTACTCTTGCTTGACAGATTCCTTGGAAAAATTAAGAAATTTGCTTGCAAATGGATTCATGCATGTTTTTATCTTCATTAATGTCAGAGAACAAAAAAAAAAGTTGAAAAGTTTTATCAGTTTTTACACCCGTGCAAATCTGACTGCATTTCCTATCCATGCACCTTGGAAACTAAATAGAAATTATATATGCAGCCTATTCTGATCAGTTGTGCATTTGACAAATTAAGTTGCTTCCATTTATCATAATGAAGATCTTTAAAAGTATCATAACAAAGGCTATTTATATTCAGGGACCTGTTATGAGTTACGAGCACAACAAACCTAATCTTTTGTTCTTAAAGAAAAAAAAAACCCAGATATTCTAATTACTTACTGTAATAAGCAGAAAAGCTAAAAGTTATCAATGCCCTGTCTTCTATTGTTAGCTAGCCCATACGTTATTTTTCTATATAATAAATAAGGGGGTATAGTCAAACTGTGTTCCTTTTTCCTGGATTTCAGAAGTTGTGAAGTTGTAAAATTGAATAACCCCACTGTCTTCCAGTCCCAGGCAAATGTCTTACCACTTCTTACGTTGCCAAAGCAATGAGAAAGAAATACTATGGTTGGAAGAAATTACTGCAGTAACTTCCCTGTCAAAGTAGCTGTTAACCTCAGTACAGCTACAACTGAACTGCTCTTTAAGTTTATTTGGAATCAAGGATTCCTTTACGTTCAATGAGTAGGAAGGCAACCCACTGAAAAACCTGGGCTTTTTGTGGCAGGTGACATGGATAAACACTGAAATCCTACCTATTTCTAAGAAATAAGTGGCATTGGAATGGACTCTGTGGCACGGACACCCGTCAGGGTCAAAATACAAATGGGGTGAGATTGCACTTTGGTTGGAAGGGCTCTGGCAGGCATTGGTGCTTGGGCAAGTCCTTTTCTGCTCGGAGGAGGTGGCAGGAGCTCTGGGTCTCTCTGCAGCTGGAGGCACAAAAGCTGTCATATTGAGTTGTGGGCAGAGGCGCCTTCGAAGAAGTCGTGGTGCCTGGCTGAAAGGCGTGGCATGGCTATGGTCAGAGACAGCTGCTGGTGTCAAAGGAGAGGAATTATTTGGAAATATCAGCATGGCTCGATACACTGTGAATCTAGCGTACAGTTCTTTCACCTGTATGTTCATAATTGAATTCAAATGTTTCCAAGCTCACTGGATCAAGTGCAGGACGGAAGAAATGAGACTAGAACATTTTGGATGCAACTACTGGAATATATTTCAATATATTTAAACTTTTTACACTTGTACTAAGCAGTACACACGTAGTGAAAGTATATTGGGGAGAAAACGGCTTTTTATGTTTAGCTCGGAAAGTGGGTAGGCGATGTTTTGAGGTTGTTCTTTTCTTTCAGCTTAAAGAAATGTATTCATATTAACTTCTGGTTACTAAGCTTCTGGACCTATACTTGTGGAGTGCTGTGGAGTGTCATCTGAGTCCCAGAGCCTTCCCTAAGGAAGATCATTTCTTACTTTTCTTATTTCCCCTGGCAAAGGTATAACGAAATTTCTCTTTTTTAGTGCAGCATTTATGAAAATTCAGGCAAATGGTAGAAAGGCTTGTGAAAGATAAGCGAGTTTTGTTTTATCCCCTTCGGACTTCTCATAATGATACTCTGTAGAGTGCCTTGAAGAACCCATCCACAAGACTTTTTTTTCCAGGTTTTGTTTTCAAAGTTACGTTCTTTCTTTTTCTTGGAACTTTGTCCTATACTGCTTCTTACAGGAGCTGAAAAGGGGGTACTTGGATGGCGTTGGATGGCCTGGCAGGCTGGCTGGTCTAGCACAAGCAGCCTGTTGATATACTGGGTGTGTGGAATTAAGTTACGATTCCCAAAAATTAATACATCAACAAGACTAAATGTGATAATGACAATGTTAGACTCACAAATGAGAAATCAAATATTCAAATGTACTACTCTAGGATGTGGCAACAGTGCTTTGAAAATTCCCCTGGTTTATACAGTAACCACACTGAATACAACCCGGTGTCATGCTCTTGCAGAAGGAGCAACCAGTGCAGGTTGGATGTGTTCATGAAGAGTACTGTGGGGTACATTGTAGGAAAAAAACTTTCTATTTAAGCGTAGTTTAAGCATAGTTAAGCACTGGATCAGATTATACAGGGCGTTTGTCACAATTCTCCGGTGAAGGTGATTCAAGAAGAGATTAAGTATTTCTTAGAGATGGTGTATACCCTGTCTCTGAGCAGGTGGATGGGCTAGATGACCTCTTTCAGATCCTCGCAGCCTTACATTTCTGTTGTATTTATGACAAATCCTTTTCCTCCTGCCTAAACCTTCTCCCCCACCTGGATTAACAGATTTCATTTGAACTTCATGGCTGTTCTAATTTTAGCAATGAGTTTAATACTGTGTGTTCAACCACCACCCATACGATTTACCTGATAACTTGGGCGTGCCTGTACTAAGGCATCTGAAGAAAGAATCCCTGCCTTTCAATATGTTGGCAGAAAAGGTGGAGGCTTTTTTTTCTGAATAATTACATACAAAACCACTGAAATGCCCTTCAGGGGCATTAAAATGAAGTTACTTAGTAATTACTGAGATTGTTACAGTTACTATCATTTTTCATTTCTAATTCTGAGGTTATAACCTCAGCTAAAGAAATGAGAAACAGGAGACAAAACCAGGCAAACCCAGGCAATTCCAGGATATGCAACACATGTACACCTATATCAGAAACTTTCCTGACAAGTTGTTTTCTGTTGCTCACAGGACAACAGCCATCGTTACAAAGCAAATAGGAAAACAACAGGACCCAGTTATGATGGCAGTAAATCCCCACCCTGTAACTTTCCTCCCTTCATAACTTACAAATTCTTTATATTAACTTCCTTCTAAAAGAGGTTTACACAAAAAGGTGAAGTTTTTTTGCAAATTGTTCATCCTCAGAGAAGAAAGAATTAGTGAAAAAACCAACATACCGAGAAACAATGAACTGGGGGACATACAGGCTTCCACTGTGGAGGTTACAACCCATGAAGTCGCCACACATTTTAGAGAATGATGTTTATTTTCCAGGTGTTAGCTTACAGAACTGTAACTTTTTGTGCTCAGCTGTGATTACTTATTTAAAAAATCCTGCTTTAAAAAAAAAAAAGAAAAAATACCTTTGAAGTATTTAATTCTTATAGGTGTAATGAAGGCAACTGTGGGCACTAAACACTCAGAGAATGAGGGGTTGTAGTTAGATAGTTAATTTTATGTTCCCCAGAGTTAAAAAATCATCTCATAACTTCATTGTGTCACTATCTTATAGCTTGTCACATCTTTATTAAGCCATCTTTCCACAATGTCCCAGTGTTCACCAAACAAGAGGCAAACAGAATGACTCTGGATGATGATGACAGTTAGCAGACCCATGGTCAACAAAGTACAGCTTTTTTGCATTTGAAGTTTCAGTGTGTTCACACAAATATATTTCGTTTGTAATAATCCTTTATAATGACCTGTCACTGCACACACAAGCATAAAGCACTGGCATTGGAATAATTTGTAAAG
Organism: Fulmarus glacialis; assembly: GCF_000690835.1. NCBI lineage: Eukaryota > Metazoa > Chordata > Aves > Procellariiformes > Procellariidae > Fulmarus > Fulmarus glacialis. The sequence goes on along the minus strand of NW_009186943.1, from coordinate 9,807 downwards.
AAAACTTGGGTCACTGCAAAGTACCTGCCACACTGGAGGACTATGATAATAACGGTGTAGGACTATGGGAAAAGCTTATTTCGAATAAGCGACAAAATGGCGGCTTGAAGCAATCTGTACCAAGGGGATGGCTCAGCACTGCCAGATCCAGGAAGCTGCCTGGTAGATAAGCCTAGATAAATATTGTTGCTGTGTGGAAAGTGAGTACTCACTAGGCCTGGATAAAATATGAAATTAAGACATCCTCTACAAGTTGATTTTTACTTAGACCAATGACACTTAGACTAGCGATGCTAATTGGTGTAGGACATCAAGACTGTGCAGCATTATGCCCCCCACTAGAACATCAGCATTTAACAAGACCTCCATGGAGCTAAGCTAAACACAAGACCATTAACACTAGTGTTATCTCTACTGTCCTATTTTTGCTAGAAGAAACTTGCCTTTCTAATCTAAACTGGCATCTGGAAAAATGGAGCTAATTATTACATTTGGTTTTGTGGTCCAAATTTGTTTCTTGTATCGCAGGAAGCCTGAGGCATGAGGTGTCCTCCTGTCTAAATACACCAAATAAGAAGAAAATACGAGTATGTGCAGAAGGCCAGCATTTCACATATTCCTTATGCTACGAGGGTTTGTTCCGAGGATTGAGCAACCATAGAATTTCATCTACCAGTTAATATATCCTTCGGTGTGGAATTGTTGTACATAGAAAGTTGTATGTTAAAGACTGTGATTGACCTAGTGATGATATAACCTACTATTGTTGCACAGTCAGTAATAGAAATAGTACAGTGCAGCACTGTTTGCTGAGTGTTGCGGTTTAACCCGGCAGGCAGACAAACACCACACAGCTACTCACTCACTCCCCAGCACCATAGTGGGATGGGGGCGAGAATCAGAAAAAAGAAGTAAAATTCGTGGATTGAGATAAAGACAGTTTAATAGAACAGAAAAGGAAGGGAAAATAATGATGATCATAATAATAATAATAGTAATGATAATAGAATACACAAAATAAGTGATGCACAATGCAATTGTTC
>NW_009186943.1:0-8477 GCF_000690835.1 Fulmarus glacialis | reverse complement strand
GCCGGGGGGGGGGGCGGGGGGGAGGGGGAGTGGTATTTGGCTGACTGCCAGGTTAAACCATTGCAACCAGCTACTAGGAAAAAAATTAACTCTGTCCCAGCCGAAACGAGGACATGCAAATATTGACATGTCATAGTTTCGTGTTTTACTAAGGAATCTCACTAGTACCAGTTGATAAATATAGTAACTCTGTTGGTTCAAGGCTGTGATTTATTACCTGAGACCGTTTTTACATTTTCTGTCTCTTCCTTATCAAGATCTGCCACTTTCAAAGCTCAGCAGTTTGTACTGAGCATTGCCATTCAGGTGAGATAGGATCCTTCCTTTTAATTGAAATTCTGTCAACATTTCAAAGATTTCTCTGAAAAATTTATTTCTGTCAGACAAACTGCATTTTCTGACATTCTTTCTCAGTCTCTTTGTGGATATAAACCTTCAGCTTTGTACTCATTTGAACTTTTTCTTTGTGGCTTTCATTTCTCTTACTGCTACTAGAGTGCATCAGAAGGAATACATGGTGGCACTTTTCTGTAGAAAATGTAGATTTCAACCAGATAGAAAAAAAATGTGACTCCTCCCTTGAAAGAACCTCTCTGGTCTTGCTCTCCAAACCTCTCCTTTACCCCATAACTCGGTACTAACACAACAGGAGGCATGAAGAGGACAGGAACTTACCTGCACAACTGGCTCAGGAACAGATTGGTAAAAATCACTGAGGAAATTGCACAGAAGTACATAAAAGCACTGCAGGGAAGACAACAGAAGGAGCTATTGTCATCTGAAGGATAAAGAATGACAAGTTTGATTTTTTTTTTTCCCAAGGAAAAAGAAGGGACTTCTCAGAATGGTATTATCTTTGCCACTACTCTGTCTTTATATGTACCTGGTTTACTCCTAAGATGGAGTGTATCCTTTTCTAGGAAATGTTCTAAAACAGTCTCAAAAGGAATCTATCTTTCTTCTCACATCTTTATTTTTTCTGTTGAAACAGTCTCAAAAGTAAATTAATAACTTCGGGGCTGTCAACTTTTCGATTTTCTTCTAATTGTGACTGCTATCGTATATAGAATTTTCCTTATAAACTCGTTTCCTGGACCTATGTATTTAAAGGAAAAACAATTTTAAAATAACACATGTTGCTCCCCTGCTTTCATATCTGTAATAGTATTTAGTATTTTTATAGGACCATAAGTATCCAAAGTACAGTACAAATATTTGTCAACCCTTACAAAGCCACTGGTATTGGATAGGAGAACAAATGATCTATGGAATACCAGTAATAAAACTGGAAAATACAGAGATTAATTATATGCTCCTAACAGATGAAAGTAAATGATCAGAGATTCAGTACATATGACTTCTCGGCTCTTAGCTCCACTTCTTTCAGCTTACACGCCCCTCTGCAGTGTGAAGTGTGGTAGGCTCACCCTCATCCTGAAGTGATGTCAAGGAGTCACCCCAATTCCTTTTCTGTGACACCCACCAGGAGCAACACTTTACGTATTCATTTTACCCTTCTTATAGTCTGTCATTATTTCCTGTGCATTTAGAGCCTTCTTCCTCCCTAAAAAAGTGTGACTGAGATCCAGCAACCTGTCCTTTCAATAACATACCATATCAACTTATTATTGTCCTCTCCAGGCAATTTGGCATTAATTAAGGAAACACAGTGATTTGCTAAATCCTCAAACATGCTTCTTCCAGGAACCCTGCTGGGGTGACTAGTGTGCATAGTGTACATACTGGTTGTAGGCCAGCTCAGAGGTGTCCATCACAGCAGCTGAGCTCCCCTTTCCAGCACTTACCAGACTGGTGGCTTTGGGTCCCCATTTGCTGGACCTGCACACAACAAAGCTTGCTCTCGGGGGGCTGTAGCACTGTCTGTTATCCTGTCATCATAGAGTCATAGAATCATAGATGGTTTAGGTTGGAAGGGACCTTTAAAGGTCATCTAGTCCAACCCCCCTGCCATAAGCAGGGCCAGCTGCAACTAGATCAGGTTGCTCAGAGCCCCGTCCAACTTGACCTTGAATGTTTCCAGGGATGGGGCATCTACCACCTCTCTGGGCAACCTGTGCCAGTGTTTCACCACTCTCATTGTAAAAAATTTCTTCCTTCTATCTAGTCTGAATCTACTCTTTTGTTTTAAAACCACCATCCCTTGTCATATCACAACAGGTCCTCCTAAAAAGTCTGTCCCCAACTTACATATAACTCCCCTTTAAGTATTGAAAGCCACAGTAAGGTCTCCCCAGAGTCTTCTCTTCTCCAGACTGAACTACCCCAACTCTCTCAGCCTTTCTTCATAGGAGAGGTGTTCCATCCCCCTGATCATTTTTGTGGCCTACTCCTCTGGACCCGCTCCAACAGGTCCATGTCTTTCCTGTGCTGAGGGCTCCAGAGCTGGATGCAGGACTCCAGGTGGGGTCTCACCAGAGCAGAGTAGAGGGGCAGAATCACCTCCCTCGACATGCAGGCCACGCTTCTTTTGATGCAGCCCAGGATACGGTTGACCTTCTGGGCTGCGAGCGCACATTGCTGGCTCATGTCCAGCTTTTCGTCCACCAGTGCCCCCAAGTCCTTATCTGTGGGGCTGCTCTCAATCCCTTCATCCTACAGCCTGTATTGATACTTGGGGTTGCCCCGACCCAGGTGCAGGACCTTGCGCTTGGCCTCGTTGAACCTCATGAGGTTCACAGGGGTCCACTTCTCGAGCTTGTCCAGGTCCCTCTGAATGGCATCCCCTCTCGTCTTCTGTGATGCAGTTTCAGCCATTGCCCAGACAAGCCTGTTTGAAGACCCTGGCAATAGTGCTGGTCAAAAGCCCTTGTAAATGTAATACATACTTTCCGAAAACTCCAGTTTTGTGATGTTCTTCAGTATCTTCATTTTCAAAGACCGGAGCAATGATTTCTATTTTCTGTCACTTGAGAGTTTTTCAATCTCAAACCTAGCTACTCAAAGTGAAAATTGTTTTTATTAGCTTCAGCCAGGACATTATCAAAGATGCTTTTCTGGAATGGGAGTCTTCTTGGTTAACCGCTAACCAGGTTAATGATACATAGCGATGACAGTGATACATCAGCCACGTATCACTATGCTCTGAAATTTAAGTCTTTGAAAGGATCACAAACCACATTCAAAATGAAGTTTACAGTCAGATAGAGATGTATAGTCCCCAGGATCAATCAGAATTCATAGGCTTTTTGAAGACAGGTTTCCTGTATGATTACACATTTCTGAAATTCCCTAAATTGGTTCCTAAAAGCTGTATGTGGAGAAACATGTTTCTAGTTTTTCTCATGGATTCTCTCGAATTAGATCTGAAAATGCTCATGATATAAGTGATCATGCATAGAAAGTGATTGCAGCTTTGTGGCCATATGTGGAATTTTACTGATAATATTTTTGAAACTGGGTCACTTTCATGAGAAGTGCTAAATATTGAAATTCAAACTTAATCCTCGAAGTGTGCTAATTCTGTCTTTTAAAGAATTTGATAATACTTGTAAGGCGAATCCTAAGCAGTATTAAAGCAAAAAACCTATCTGAATTAAAAAAAGAAAACATATCCCTTAATATAAAAATAACAGGAATTTTGACAAGCTGAATAGCATCTTTTTAGTCCAATATAGAGTTAAACTCAAACCATACCAATGGTTTCATGTTTAAAATCAACAGTGATTTCCATGCATAAGGAGAGATGAAGGATAAATTGATGCAGTTCTCCATACGCAAATTTAAAACAGTAGCATATTCATGATCAGTATTCCTTAAGCATCATTTTTTTACACTGAAAAGAAGTGTTTAGATTTGACTTCTGAACTCTGTAAAATCCGTAATAGCAGTCATTGAGGACAATTTATCTCTTTGTTGCATGTCATTTTGGTGTCATTAACAGGCAAGAATCATGGAAGGAAGATGGCAGTGGCTGGAAGAGGAAGAAAAATAATTCATAGGAAGTACAGCAGAATTGGGGTCCTTGTTCATGCAATCTATGGCAGATAATTTTGTTTAGTGGAGAGGTGATATAGTGATGGCTTTAATACAAGAGACATAAATAGGTGAGAGATGTAGAAGAAAAGTTTATAGAATGTATTTCTAAGCAGTTTAAGGAAATAGGTCAAAATTCAGCATCTTCAAAAATTATCTGTTTTTAATATTTTAAAAATTTGAAATGTCTAAATTGCAATATACTGGCTTGACCAAAGCGATAACATTTACTGCTGCTGTGATAAATTTTGATGAAATGTCACTCCTGAGTGCAGACACCAGTTCCACTTTCACTTGGCAAATATATTTGGAAGCAGCGTGCCTTAGGAAGATATGGCATCTTCCAAGAGATGATTCAGAGAATCTTAAGACAGCCCACTTACTAGTTAATATTTTAGGGAAGGATTTGAGAGTTTTATTCTTTTTCGAGAAGAAAAAGCTGTTGAATTTTAAAGCTGAACAGTATGGTATCATCTTGGATACATGAAAAGAAATCCTCTTTCATAGATGAAGAAGAAACTGTCATTGCCTCGTAGCTTAAACTCACTCAGAATATTCTTGTGCCCCAGATTTTTCCTCAACGCTCAGTACATGTTTTGCGATTAAAGTTACTCTTTTTGATAATCAGAAATAATGAATGTAACTGCAGTAGCTTCATACAATGTAATTGTACTAGTTTCAGCAGTACTTTGGAACTCCAAACATCAAAAACTATTAAGAAACATAGGAAAAAAATACCATGAAGGGTACAGAAGAAGATTCCTTTCTTCCCTTTCCATTTTGCCGTATTATTTTGCCTGATGATGGGCTGCACAAGCTTCATTTTGTTTACTTCCCTACAAGTATGGTGTGCGTATACAAGGCATAATTATTGGTGCCTGGAAATTAGTCGTTGCCATATCAGTCTTGGAGGGCCTTGGCCCAACAGTGACACCTAGAATCCTGTGCTAGCCACCCATTTTTCCTGCCTACCTCAGGAAGTCACCGCAAGGAATCCAGCTCAGGACAGCATGCTGAGGGGGGAGCCTCCTGAGCTCGGTGGTTACGCCGGCAGTGTGTCTGGCAGGCGCGCCGGAGAGCACCTCACTACTCTGGGGCTTAGCAGTGAGCCTGGATCACAGCCATCCTCTCTGGGATGGGGGGGGTATGTTTAAACTGCTTCATCATTGCAGTGCGAGATTGGTCTTAATGCAAGCTTTTTCATGGAGACACTTATTCATAGGATGCCTGAGAGCATCTATATTTTTGGGACATCACGAGTATCTAGATCATGTTATCTAAAGTGAGCACTGTACCAAAAAGATGTATTGACTTTTAATCCACCGAAACCAGCACTGATTCGTCTGTCCACTTTATGTGTGAATTCTGTTTATTTCAAAGATCTTTATGCTCATTGGTACCTAAAATCTATGTCATTTATTTATGGATCTTAATTTTAAAATGTTTTATAAGAATACAGATGAACTAGGCAAACTCACTGTGTGTCACTGTCACAACTCACCAAATACGAGACAAGTGCCAGTCACTGCTTTTTCAACAAATTAGCACAAAAATATGTAATATATAATATTTCATTTGTTTAAAACAGAATGTGATTATTTAATCCAAGTGACAATTATACCACAATAATAAATTGATTACACATAAGTGCACATTAAAAAAAAAAGGGATAATCCCTTCTTAAATTCCTTTTTACTGGCCTTTAACATGTTTGGAGCAGGTCTTTGGAGTACAAATACCATTAATCTTTTTAAAAAGCTTTTGATGTTCTGTGATGCTGACAGCTTTCCTGTTTCTTTGAGAATAGCCTAATGATATTTATTTATGTATTGTTGTCCTGGTTCCAGCTGGGACAGAGGTAGCTTTCTTCCCAGTAGCTGGGGGAGTGCTGTGTTTTGGGTCTGGTAGGAGAGGAACGTTGATGGCCCATTGATGCTTTGGCTGTTGCTGGGTGGTGCTTGCACCGGGGACTTTTTTTTTCGGCCTCCCATGCCCTGCCAAGTGCAGGGGAAGCTGTTGGGGGGGAGCATAGCCAGGGCAGTTGACCCAGCTGGCCAATGGGGTATTCTATACCATGTGACGTCATGCTCAGTATAAAAACCAGGGCTGGGGGGGGGAGGGGCTTGCACCCTGTTCATAACACGCAGTCAGCAGTTGGTGAGCAGTTGCATTGTGCATTGCCTGCTTTGTATATTCTGCTATTGTTGTTGTTATCATTGTTATCATTACTGTTCTACTCTGTTTTATTTCCACTATTAAACTGTTTTTATCTCAACCCACGAGTTTTCCTGCTCCCGATTCTCTCCCCCCATCCCACCGGAGTGGGGGGGTGAGTGAGCGGCTGCGTGGTGTTTATTTGGTGGCTGGGGTTAAACCATGACAATTGTTCTACAGGTTCTGCACATACGTAATGGGCCTTGATGTCTTCATGGTGCCTGGAGAGAGGGCAAGTCATATCCTAGACAATTATTTGCAGATAAACCTTTCAACAGAGATATCATTCTAGTGTAGCTAAAGTAGGTTTCTAATTGACTTCTCTGAGGGCTGAATCGGATGTCAACAGTAGGGACTGGGACTATTGCCTAAATCAAGCATAGGAGTAAAATTATTCTTTGCTAAAGGGACACTTAAGGAAGCCATGAGACTTTCAGAAATTCTAAAAATGGTGTTTTGTTGTGAAAAGTATTCTGTTCGCATCAGCACAAATCTTACTCTGTAATCTTGATGGATTGACATTGTGAACATTACCAGTATAACTGTGTAGAGAATTTGACACAAAATCCATAGAGCCATTGCATTGTTGGGGTCTGTTGAAGATCTGATCTAATGTGTGTAAAAACAAAGGTGGACTGATGCTGATGTGTCTAATATTAAACTTTTCAGTTTGGCCCTCAAGCCACTGTACAGGTTTTGAGATAAATTTGCCTGTGTAAAAGACTAAATGGTGCAACTTTGGTAAGAGAAACAAAAGGGACAAAGAAGAGTTGTTGGAACAGGGTGAAGAGACACTGCAGAAACCATTTGGACTCTTCTAGCACTTCTGCAGACAGCATTTCTGCAATTTGTTGTCCCCAGAAGACAACAGCCAAGAAGAGCCCATGCTGGAGTCTGACGCTTATTTTTATGGTAAGCCACAAAAACATCTTTGATGTTTACAGTGGGAAGCAAGATCAGAGTTGATCAGACAGCTGCTGACAAGCTTCCCTGAAAGAACAGCACAATGAGGTTGCTATAGTCAAGAGTCTATTTCTGTTTCTGTTAGAATGAAGCTAATTTGTTTGGTACAATTTTAGGAGAAAAATCTTCAAAGTGAAGCCTGGAAAGTTCCATTTCCTGCTTTCTGCCCGTGGTTAGCTGTCTCATAATAATTAATAAAACTTGTGCTTAAATAACTAACTCCCCAATATACCATGAATTTACATTCTAGAAATTGTTTTGTTTAAGTATGATAAAGAGTTTTTTGAGAAGCTTGATATTATTACTGTCTTCGCTTAGAGTAAATGAGGAAAAATGAGCAAGGAGCCTATAGAAGCAGAGGAAGAAGAACACTTTGAAAGCTTCCTCATCCCCTCTTTTCTAAAGCTCTGTATATAACAACTCAGTGGGCACAGCAATTTCATAGCAAGTGAAAAAAATACCCAAACCAAGTATCAGTCTAATAAAAACATCACTGTGGTTGAGTTGTTTTTCCTATGTTACAACAGCTCTATATTAGTCAAAACTCAATCTTTTTGTAGGATATGAAAAAAATACGAACAGTTACCCTTGTCAAAGCTAATTAGGAATTACACAATGTCAGTCCATAGATTTTGAAACACCCATGGATGAGTCTTTGGAGAAAGAGAGACTCTTTTGGATGTGCTGCCATTATTCTGTAGCTTTCTAGAGTGAGAGCGTTCTCTTTAGACCATGGCAGGATTCCACGCAGTACATGGTAAAGGCCACTGAATTATTCCAATGCGTTTCAATGCAAGTAACTGCTTAGTGAAAGAAATTACAGAGGCAGATTAGTGTCAGTAATGCATAACTTTTGATAATTCATTTGGTTTTTGAAAAATGCTACTATATCACTTTCTACTTTGGAAAAGCTATTTTATTGTTTAAAAATATCAACTCTAAAACGTTCAAACCTTATGCACAAAGGAAATAGGACCTCCCTGTAGCTCCTGAAATACTGTTGAGACAGTAAGAACTTGGAATTCACTTTCATCGTTCTCGATACATGTGATTTCTGGTACATGGCAAGAAAAAGAATACTGGAAGAAATCACAGATGTTAGTATTCTATATAACAAGAGAGCATTATATTTGAAGTACAGATTCGCATGCATGCTTTGCTGCATAAAGAGGTGATTTAACCTCCGGATGGATGGAGAATAAAATAGAATAGAATAGAATAGAATAGAATAGAATAGAATAGAATAGAATAGTTCAGTTGGAAGGGACTTACAACGACCACCTAGTCCAACTGCCTGACCAATTCAG